>NC_084620.1:72395490-72440490 GCF_033978795.1 Nerophis ophidion
CATGGATGTGAGCGTGTCTCCTCTGTGTTCCACATGGATGTGAGCGTGTCTCCTCTGTGTTCACATGGATGTGAGCGTGTCTCCTCTGTGTTCCACATGGATGTGAGCGTGTCTCCTCTGTGTTCCACATGGATGTGAGCGTGTCTCCTCTGTGTTCACATGGATGTGAGCGTGTCTCCTCTGTGTTCCACATGGATGTGAGCGTGTCTCCTCTGTGTTCCCACATGATGTGAGCGTGTCTCCTCTGTGTTCCACATGGATGTGAGCGTGTCCCTCTGTGTTCCACATGGATGTGAGCGTGTCTCCTCTGTGTTCCACATGGATGTGAGCGTGTCTCCTCTGTGTTCCACATGGATGTGAGCGTGTCTCCTCTGTGTTCCACATGATGTGAGCGTGTCTCCTCTGTGTTCCACATGGATGTGAGCGTGTCTCCTCTGTGTTCCACATGGATGTGAGCGTGTCTCCTCTGTGTTCCACATGGATGTGAGCGTGTCTCCTCTGTGTTCCACATGGATGTGAGCGTGTCTCCTCTGTGTTCCACATTGATGTGAGCGTGTCTCCTCTGTGTTCCACATGGATGTGAGCGTGTCTCCTCTGTGTTCCACATGGATGTGAGCGTGTCTCCTCTGTGTTCCACATGGATGTGAGCGTGTCTCCTCTGTGTTCCACATGGATGTGAGCGTGTCTCCTCTGTGTCCACATGGATGTGAGCGTGTCTCCTCTGTGTTCCACATGGATGTGAGCGTGTCTCCTCTGTGTTCCACATGGATGTGAGCGTGTCTCCTCTGTGTTCCACATTGATGTGAGCGTGTCTCCTCTGTGTTCCACATGGATGTGAGCGTGTCTCCTCTGTGTTCCACATGGATGTGAGCGTGTCTCCTCTGTGTTCCACATGGATGTGAGCGTGTCTCCTCTGTGTTCCACATGGATGTGAGCGTGTCTCCTCTGTGTTCCACATGGATGTGAGCGTGTCTCCTCTGTGTTCCACATGATGTGAGCGTGTCTCCTCTGTGTTCCACATTGATGTGAGCGTGTCTCCTCTGTGTTCCACATGGATGTGAGCGTGTCTCCTCTGTGTTCCACATGGATGTGAGCGTGTCTCCTCTGTGTTCCACATGGATGTGAGCGTGTCTCCTCTGTGTTCCACACGGATGTGAGCGTGTCTCCTCTGTGTTCCACATTGATGTGAGCGTGTCTCCTCTGTGTTCCACGTGGATGTGAGCGTGTCTCCTCTGTGTTCCACATGGATGTGAGCGTGTCTCCTCTGTGTTCCACATGGATGTGAGCGTGTCTCCTCTGTGTTCCACGTGGATGTGAGCGTGTCTCCTCTGTGTTCCACGTGGATGTGAGCGTGTCTCCTCTGTGTTCCACATGGATGTGAGCGTGTCTCCTCTGTGTTCCACGTGGATGTGAGCGTGTCTCCTCTGTGTTCCACGTGGATGTGAGCGTGTCTCCTCTGTGTTCCACGTGGATGTGAGCGTGTCTCCTCTGTGTTCCACATGGATGTGAGCGTGTCTCCTCTGTGTTCCACATTGATGTGAGCGTGTCTCCTCTGTGTTCCACATGGATGTGAGCGTGTCTCCTCTGTGTTCCACATGGATGTGAGCGTGTCTCCTCTGTGTTCCACGTGGATGTGAGCGTGTCTCCTCTGTGTTCCACGTGGATGTGAGCGTGTCTCCTCTGTGTTCCACATTGATGTGAGCGTGTCTCCTCTGTGTTCCACATGGATGTGAGCGTGTCTCCTCTGTGTTCCACATGGATGTGAGCGTGTCTCCTCTGTGTTCCACATGGATGTGAGTGTGTCTCTTCTGTGTTCCACACGGATGTGAGCGTGTCTCCTCTGTGTTCCACATGGATGTGAGCGTGTCTCCTCTGTGTTCCACATGGATGTGAGCGTGTCTCCTCTGTGTTCCACATGGATGTGAGCGTGTCTCCTCTGTGTTCCACATTGATGTGAGCGTGTCTCCTCTGTGTTCCACATGGATGTGAGCGTGTCTCCTCTGTGTTCCACGTGGATGTGAGCGTGTCTCCTCTGTGTTCCACATGGATGTGAGCGTGTCTCCTCTGTGTTCCACGTGGATGTGAGCGTGTCTCCTCTGTGTTCCACGTGGATGTGAGCGTGTCTCCTCTGTGTTCCACATTGATGTGAGCGTGTCTCCTCTGTGTTCCACATGGATGTGAGCGTGTCTCCTCTGTGTTCCACATTGATGTGAGCGTGTCTCTTCTACCCAGGCTGAGTATCAGCTGCAGAACGTTACTTTGATGCTCTGGTGAAGAAGGAGCAGATGGAGGACAAAATGAGGAACATCAGAGAGATGAAGTGTCGCGCTGTCAGCTGCAAAGAGGTACACTTTTTTCTTGATCAATGAATGGCCAAGTCAGTCCTATTCAAAGCATTTTATTAGAACCGCCGAACATCCCCCACTTAGGTTTGATAGAAGCATTCACACTAGGTTGCTCATGTATGCAGTACACCCGCCACCCCGCAGGGGGCAACAGCGAAGCACTTGTGTCACAACAACAGCGTGAGTAGAAGAAGATGGCACTATCGACCCTAAAATAAATCCAAATAAATCGCCAAAATGGGACTTTTAACTGCGCCTAGAAAACAACAACTGAATGTAGTGAAATTTCTAACTTTGTGATGTCTTTTAGTTTTCTTGGTCGTGTTATTTTTTGGCTCCATGTAGTCATCTCCTTTAATACATGTAGATCCATGTATTTATCTTGTTTAATACATGTAGATCCATGTATTTATCTCCTTTAATACATGTAGCTCCATGTATTTATCTTATTTAATACATGTAGCTCCATGTATTTATCTTATTTAATACATGTAGCTCCATGTATTTATCTTATTTAATACATGTAGCTCCATGTATTTATCTTATTTAATACATGTAGATCCATGTATTTATCTCCTTTAATACATGTAGCTCCATGTATTTATCTTATTTAATACATGTAGATCCATGTATTTATCTTATTTAATACATGTAGATCCATGTATTTATATCCTTTAATACATGTAGCTCCATGTATTTATCTTATTTAATACATGGAGCTCCATGTATTTATCTTATTTAATACATGTAGATCCATGTATTTATCTTGTTTAATACATGTAGATCCATGTATTTATCTCCTTTAATACATGTAGCTCCATGTATTTATCTTATTTAATACATGTAGCTCCATGTATTCTTCTGTGTAATACATGTTTCCCTGAATGTGCCTGGTAGAGGGCGATAAAGCTATACCTTAGGTTTAATTGTGTTGAGCCACATGTGTGAATGTGTCATCTCCATATGCATATGTAGTTTATACTGTGTGAATGTATTAAGACTAAACTTTGTATTTTATTCTGTTAAATATACAATAGATTATATTTATTTAATATATACTATGGCCGTTATACTCTCAGTCCTACAAACCTAAATAAAGGAAGATGTGTCAAGATATAAAACTGAGGAACTAATAATTATTCAAAAGAAGGAACACCGATCAACAAAACTTCTGGAGATTTTTTTACTGAATTCTGTTAACTATCTGTCGAGCTGCACATGCTGGAAACTACACGTTTGAATTTTTTGACAGTGCAGCGTGAAAGCCGCTGATTTTACTTTGCAAATAACGAATTGACGAAACATCCACATTTTTATGTCTGGCCCCTAAGCCTTTGGACTCTTAAAAGTGCGGCCCTCCTCCTTATGTACCGACATGAGTTTGATGGTGGCGCCCCGCCATGGCAAAATTAAAGCAGCATGCCTTAAAAGTAAGGTTTTTTCAACGTGAAAACAAATTCATGTAATCTAATGTATGAATGAATATATAGCCTATTATTTGTCAACTACTGACTCGTGATGCACTGAAAATTCGACCACTGAAAAAAGCGGGATGTTGTGACGCCGTAACCAAGAGGCCTGCGAGGCGACATGTACTTGTGATATAAACAACATATACAGCGATTTACAAAATGTGCAATGTTCAAATATTAAAACGACAGCTTTCAAGAAGAGAAAATCCGAGTGGAGCAAGTTTGACGTCAGGTTTGCTGCGGCCCTCGCTGGTTCCGAGCAACAGAAGTAAAGACTTGCTAAACACCAGTAGAATCTCTAAGACTGCAAGGAAAGCTCAGAATCTCCTAAAATGTAAACAAATGGTCAAATATGTACTTTTATGTTCACATCCCATTGACCAAATATATGCTTGAAGTCTGCTACCTTTGCAACCGCTGACATGACTTATTCAAAATGATTATGGCATTAATGGAATTATGCAATTTTTGATGGCGCACAAACATTTTTTTGTCATGTACACAAAGTTCAGTGGGCAGGTTGTGTTATGTGTGACCATGTCTGTTGACATTTTCAGTTGGTTGGAATTTATTTTATTTTAAAAATGTTAGGTTTTTTTTGTGTAGCATGACTAGGGAAGGTTGTCCACTAGATGACGACATATCAGCAGCATCAAAACTGTCTGACTATTAAAAGTAAATGAAATCTCCCCTTGGCTAAAATTCCTTTTTAAACTCATGACGTCTAGCTAGCCAAATTGAAGACGTCAGTGGGTCTTATTTGGCCGGCAGGCTGCAGTTTGGACGACCCTGCTCTAGAAACTTGGACAAATTCTCAGCAAAGTACATACAAAAGACCAAAACTGTATAATAAAAGAAACATATGTTATTACTACCTAATAGTAACACAAATCAATGTATAGCATTTTTTTAGCCTTTTTAAAGAAAATATAATGCCCCATTGCCAATTATGCTAATGATGTCATATTGACCACGCCTCTCGCCATGTCCTGACCGCACAAGTACTTTGAGGGAAGTCTTGCAAGTGGCATTTTAGTCATAAGAGCAACATTATCTTCTAAAGGTCTTGCTTGCTTACAGTGCAAGTACACCTACTTCAAAGCGGCAGACCGCTGCGTGGCGGACAACCATCCACTCTACTGGCACGACGCTAAGAAGCGTTTCTTCAAGTGTCCGTGCGGACAGAGAGCCATCGCCCTGGACAGGCTGCCGCACAAACACTGCAGGTAGGACGCTCTCTTGTGTCCTGTGAAGGTGTCTTGAGTAGAAGATCTCACCTTTGTCTTACTTTACAGTAACTTCACCTTTGTCTTACTTTACAGTAACTTCACCTTTGTCTTACTTTACAGTAACTGTGGTCTGTTTAAATGGGAGCGGGATGGCATGCTGAAGGTAAACATTCTTACATTTTCTTCTAAACACCAACAATATAATCTCATCCAAAACAACAATCCCGCCTTTATTTACATAAAGATGACAGCCTCCAATCAGAAATACGATCTCAGTATACATTTTTGATGTAAATAATGAAATGATTGCTAAGTAAAATGAAAACGTGGCTCTCTGGCTAGGTCAGATGTGTCCAAAGTAACGGCCCATCGCGCATTTGAAAAAATGTATAATAAAAGATCAAACAGGTGAAATGTAACGAGAAAAAGTTGCAGTGTTGATTCTAATAACACAAAGCTGCAATGCAGGCTGTTTTTTTCTTTAAAGCTGTCATCGCTCACAAAATAATAATGAATCAAAATCAATGTTATTATGAATTATTGACATATTCAAGGCTCCAATGATCTAATATTCCACTTTCAATTAGTTGTGTGGGGAAAATATTTTTTGTCATTAAAAGCAAAGTTTTCTATGACAAAAAGGTCATGAAACAAAAAACCTACAAAAAAAATAATAATACAAACTTATAATAGGCAAAGAGATCTGAAGTTGATGTATTGAAAGTAAAAAAAAAAGTATGACTTATTTTGAACACTCTTATGAGTGGACCCATTTTTAGATTCCTGATCATTTTTTTGCATTCTTTTATTAATAATAAATCCAAATCAATGTTATGAATTATTGACCTATATAAGGCTCTAATTACTTTGCATGAAATATTGCACTTTGAACATTTTTGGGGTATAAAATATTGCATATTTAGTGTGTTTGCTGTAAAAGAAAAAAACCTCAGCAAAGCTTTCTATGACAAAAAGGGCACAAAACGAAAAATATTAAAATAATAATAAAATACTTGATAGATAGATCTCCATTTTCAATGTTGTTACAAATCTTCGACATATTTAAGGCTCCATTTACTACACATTGAATATTTCACTTTGAACATTTTTTGGGGGTGGAAAATATTGATTATATTGTGTTTTTTTCTTTTAAAAATGGGGTTTTCTTTAACAAAAACGACATAAAAATACATTATAAATATATATGTATATCTTTATAAAAAACGCTAGATCTGAAGTTGATCTACAGATGCAAGCATTGAAAGAAGAAAAAAAATATATATATATGTATACAAAAAAATATACATATATATATATACATACACTTATTTTAAAACATTTTATGACTGAGACCTGGGACCAAACTTGAAGGAAGCCCTAAGGGTTTAAAATTGGTTTTAAAAATGTAAAACATCATAATGGCCCCCACATGCTTTATTTTTCAGTGGAAAAGTTTGGACACCCCTGAGGTGGCTAGTCCTTTTTGAACAGTATAATGCACAACAGAAGCCATGTTGTAAGGTGCAAACTGCATTAATAGCACTTTGTCAACAACACCCTGAGGCGCATGCAGAGTTAGATCAAGCTGCTAAATTTTGACCAATCATATTACTTCTAATGCAGCCAAGTTAAAAAAACAAATACTTCTTGAGTCAGCATGAATTGGAGACCCTTGTGTTTATTTGCTGCTGTGGACCACCTTGAAGACATTTCTCTGAAAAAAGGCGGTGGTTTCCTGTCATAGAAATGAGAAACAATGAAGCACGGTGATAATACAACAAAGCATTATTATCCCTGCAAAGCCTCTTTTCTATTGGATTTGTTTGGATTGCTTCCTATTTTTGTTTTTACATGTGGGCAAATCCATCTCCTTTTCTTTCCTGCAGGAGAAAAAAGGCCCCAAAATCGGTGGAGAACTTCTCCTGCCGCGAGGAGAGGAGCACGGCAAGTTCCTCAACAGTCTTAAGTAGAGACTCTTTTTTTTGCTGGGACAACTTCCATGCACGTGACTTTTTTATGCCCATCATGGAAAGACATCTATACTTGATTAAAGTAATACTTGACACATTCACTGTTTCTCTTCGTGACATGACATCATCACACTTGAGGACCCATTCATTGTTATACCCTTTTCTATTTGACCTTTGCACTCCTGCATGACTGCGATGAGGTGGCCACTTGTCCAGGGTGTACCCCGCCTTCAGCCCCATTGTAGCTGAGATAGGCTCCAGCGGCCCCAAAGGGAATAAGCGGTAGAAATGGATGGATGGATGGACTCCTGCATGATCCCCTGCACACAAAACTGTGTCTGTCTGCATCACTTCCTCCTACTGTGTTTTCTACATCAACTCCACCAGCCCACATCCTCATTTTGCCCGTGCTGAAGCTGAGTCAAAAGACAACTTTCCGTAAGTATCAGGATTTTTCTCACATATTTGCTCAACGTGCTAACAGTGTAGTCAGCAGACACGCGCGCTGCAATAGAAATTCCAAAGCCAAATGGGGCATGCCCTTATAAGTACCTTTGGCACATATTGACATCAATGCAACCACATTTTGGATGAAAACAGGGGAGGGGGCAGGCCTAAATCATTTACATGGCATGCCCATATAAGTACGTCCGGCCTGTATTAACGTCGGTGAAATGAGGGAAGAGAGCAGTCCTCCAACATTTACATGGCATGCCCATATAAGTACGTGCCAGGCTTCTTACTGAGCGTTTGGTATATTTTTCAGTTTATTTCCATTTATTTTGGTTCCACTTCCTGCACGTGTCCCTGAGTGCTCGTTTCCCTCACCTGTCTCTGATTGGCAGCCTGGCACACCTGGTGTCATCAGGCAGGGCTCCATGATTGTATCCTGCTTTCTGTTCTCCTTGCATGTCCACTTACCAGTTGCACTATTTCCCTTTTGACATTAGAGTCATGTTTTCCTGCGCTGCACCTGCCATCTCTGCATCCTGGGCTCCAACAACAGTCCCTGACAGTACGTTTGGTAAGTACTGACCTTTCTAATGTAGGTTTATTCTGAACATGCTTCGGTACAACTTTCTAATATAGGTTTATTCTGAACATGCTTCGGTACAACTTTCTAATGTAGGTTTATTCTGAACATGCTTCGGTACAACTTTCTGATGTAGGTTTATTCTGAACATGCTTCGGTACAACTTTCTAATGTAGGTTTATTCTGAACATGCTTCGGTACAACTTTCTAATGTAGGTTTATTCTGAACATGCTTCGGTACAACTTTCTAATGTAGGTTTATTCTGAACATGCTTCGGTACAACTTTCTGATGTAGGTTTATTCTGAACATGCTTCGGTACAACTTTCTAATGTAGGTTTATTCTGAACATGCTTCGGTACAACTTTCTAATGTAGGTTTATTCTGAACATGCTTCGGTACAACTTTCTAATGTAGGTTTATTCTGAACATGCTTCGGTACAACTTTCTAATGTAGGTTTATTCTGAACATGCTTCGGTACAACTTTCTAATGTAGGTTTATTCTGAACATGCTTCAGTACAACTTTCTGATGTAGGTTTATTCTGAACATGCTTCGGTACAACTTTCTAATGTAGGTTTATTCTGAACATGCTTCAGTACAACTTTCTGATGTAGGTTTATTCTGAACATGCTTCGGTACAACTTTCTAATATAGGTTTATTCTGAACATGCTTCGGTACAACTTTCTAATGTAGGTTTATTCTGAACATGCTTCGGTACAACTTTCTGATGTAGGTTTATTCTGAACATGCTTCGGTACAACTTTCTAATGTAGGTTTATTCTGAACATGCTTCAGTACAACTTTCTAATGTAGGTTTATTCTGAACATGCTTCGGTACAACTTTCTAATGTAGGTTTATTCTGAACATGCTTCGGTACAACTTTCTAATGTAGGTTTATTCTGAACATGCTTCAGTACAACTTTCTGATGTAGGTTTATTCTGAACATGCTTCGGTACAACTTTCTAATGTAGGTTTATTCTGAACATGCTTCGGTACAACTTTCTGATGTAGGTTTATTCTGAACATGCTTCGGTACAACTTTCTAATGTAGGTTTATTCTGAACATGCTTCAGTACAACTTTCTGATGTAGGTTTATTCTGAACATGCTTCGGTACAACTTTCTAATGTAGGTTTATTCTGAACATGCTTCGGTACAACTTTCTGATGTAGGTTTATTCTGAACATGCTTCGGTACAACTTTCTAATGTAGGTTTATTCTGAACATGCTTCAGTACAACTTTCTGATGTAGGTTTATTCTGAACATGCTTCGGTACAACTTTCTGATGTAGGTTTATTCTGAACATGCTTCGGTACAACTTTCTGATGTAGGTTTATTCTGAACATGCTTCAGTACAACTTTCTGATGTAGGTTTATTCTGAACATGCTTCGGTACAACTTTCTAATGTAGGTTTATTCTGAACATGCTTCAGTACAACTTTCTGATGTAGGTTTATTCTGAACATGCTTCGGTACAACTTTCTAATGTAGGTTTATTCTGAACATGCTTCGGTACAACTTTCTGATGTAGGTTTATTCTGAACATGCTTCGGTACAACTTTCTGATGTAGGTTTATTCTGAACATGCTTCGGTACAACTTTCTGATGTAGGTTTATTCTGAACATGCTTCAGTACAACTTTCTGATGTAGGTTTATTCTGAACATGCTTCGGTACAACTTTCTAATGTAGGTTTATTCTGAACATGCTTCAGTACAACTTTCTGATGTAGGTTTATTCTGAACATGCTTCGGTACAACTTTCTAATGTAGGTTTATTCTGAACATGCTTCGGTACAACTTTCTAATGTAGGTTTATTCTGAACATGCTTCAGTACAACTTTCTGATGTAGGTTTATTCTGAACATGCTTCGGTACAACTTTCTAATGTAGGTTTATTCTGAACATGCTTCGGTACAACTTTCTGATGTAGGTTTATTCTGAACATGCTTCGGTACAACTTTCTTATGTAGGTTTATTCTGAACATGCTTCGGTACAACTTTCTGATGTAGGTTTATTCTGAACATGCTTCGGTACAACTTTCTGATGTAGGTTTATTCTGAACATGCTTCGGTACAACTTTCTAATGTAGGTTTATTCTGAACATGCTTCAGTACAACTTTCTGATGTAGGTTTATTCTGAACATGCTTCGGTACAACTTTCTGATGTAGGTTTATTCTGAACATGCTTCGGTACAACTTTCTAATGTAGGTTTATTCTGAACATGCTTCAGTACAACTTTCTGATGTAGGTTTATTCTGAACATGCTTCGGTACAACTTTCTGATGTAGGTTTATTCTGAACATGCTTCAGTACAACTTTCTGATGTAGGTTTATTCTGAACATGCTTCGGTACAACTTTCTAATGTAGGTTTATTCTGAACATGCTTCGGTACAACTTTCTAATGTAGGTTTATTCTGAACATGCTTCGGTACAACTTTCTGATGTAGGTTTATTCTGAACATGCTTCGGTACAACTTTCTAATGTAGGTTTATTCTGAACATGCTTCGGTACAACTTTCTGATGTAGGTTTATTCTGAACATGCTTCAGTACAACTTTCTGATGTAGGTTTATTCTGAACATGCTTCGGTACAACTTTCTAATGTAGGTTTATTCTGAACATGCTTCGGTACAACTTTCTGATGTAGGTTTATTCTGAACATGCTTCGGTACAACTTTCTAATGTAGGTTTATTCTGAACATGCTTCAGTACAACTTTCTGATGTAGGTTTATTCTGAACATGCTTCGGTACAACTTTCTAATGTAGGTTTATTCTGAACATGCTTCGGTACAACTTTCTGATGTAGGTTTATTCTGAACATGCTTCGGTACAACTTTCTAATGTAGGTTTATTCTGAACATGCTTCGGTACAACTTTCTGATGTAGGTTTATTCTGAACATGCTTCGGTACAACTTTCTGATGTAGGTTTATTCTGAACATGCTTCAGTACAACTTTCTGATGTAGGTTTATTCTGAACATGCTTCGGTACAACTTTCTAATGTAGGTTTATTCTGAACATGCTTCAGTACAACTTTCTGATGTAGGTTTATTCTGAACATGCTTCGGTACAACTTTCTGATGTAGGTTTATTCTGAACATGCTTCGGTACAACTTTCTAATGTAGGTTTATTCTGAACATGCTTCGGTACAACTTTCTAATGTAGGTTTATTCTGAACATGCTTCGGTACAACTTTCTGATGTAGGTTTATTCTGAACATGCTTCGGTACAACTTTCTGATGTAGGTTTATTCTGAACATGCTTCAGGTACAACCTTTCTGATGTAGGTTTATTCTGAACATGCTTCGGTACAACTTTCTAATGTAGGTTTATTCTGAACATGCTTCGTACAACTTTCTGATGTAGGTTTATTCTGAACATGCTTCGGTACAACTTTCTGATGTAGGTTTATTCTGAACATGCTTCGGTACAACTTTCTAATGTAGGTTTATTCTGAACATGCTTCAGTACAACTTTCTGATGTAGGTTTATTCTGAACATGCTTCGGTACAACTTTCTGATGTAGTTTATTCTGAACATGCTTCAGTACAACTTTCTGATGTAGGTTTATTCTGAACATGCTTCGGTACAACTTTCTAATGTAGGTTTATTCTGAACATGCTTCGGTACAACTTTTTAATGTAGGTTTATTCTGAACATGCTTCGGTACAACTTTCTGATGTAGGGTTTATTCTGAACATGCTTCGGTACAACTTTCTAATGTAGGTTTATTCTGAACATGCTTCGGTACAACTTTCTGATGTAGGTTTATTCTGAACATGCTTCAGTACAACTTTCTGATGTAGGTTTATTCTGAACATGCTTCGGTACAACTTTCTAATGTAGGTTTATTCTGAACATGCTTCGGTACAACTTTCTGATGTAGGTTTATTCTGAACATGCTTCGGTACAACTTTCTAATGTAGGTTTATTCTGAACATGCTTCAGTACACTTTCTGATGTAGGTTTATTCTGAACATGCTTCGGTACAACTTTCTAATGTAGGTTTATTCTGAACATGCTTCGGTACAACTTTCTGATGTAGGTTTATTCTGAACATGCTTCAGTACAACTTTCTGATGTAGGTTTATTCTGAACATGCTTCGGTACAACTTTCTAATGTAGGTTTATTCTGAACATGCTTCGGTACAACTTTCTGATGTAGGTTTATTCTGAACATGCTTCGGTACAACTTTCTGATGTAGGTTTATTCTGAACATGCTTCAGGTACAACTTTCTGATGTAGGTTTATTCTGAACATGCTTCGTACAACTTTCTGAATGTAGGTTTATTCTGAACATGCTTCAGTACAACTTTCTGATGTAGGTTTATTCTGAACATGCTTCGGTACAACTTTCTGATGTAGGTTTATTCTGAACATGCTTCGGTACAACTTTCTAATGTAGGTTTATTCTGAACATGCTTCGGTACAACTTTCTAATGTAGGTTTATTCTGAACATGCTTCGGTACAACTTTCTGATGTAGGTTTATTCTGAACATGCTTCGGTACAACTTTCTGATGTAGGTTTATTCTGAACATGCTTCGGTACAACTTTCTGATGTAGGTTTATTCTGAACATGCTTCGGTACAACTTTCTGATGTAGGTTATTCTGAACATGCTTCAGTACAACTTTCTGATGTAGGTTTATTCTGAACATGCTTCGGTACAACTTTCTAATGTAGGTTTATTCTGAACATGCTTCGGTACAACTTTCTGATGTAGGTTTATTCTGAACATGCTTCGGTACAACTTTCTGATGTAGGTTTATTCTGAACATGCTTCGGTACAACTTTCTGATGTAGGTTTATTCTGAACATGCTTCAGTACAACTTTCTGATGTAGGTTTATTCTGAACATGCTTCGGTACAACTTTCTAATGTAGGTTTATTCTGAACATGCTTCAGGTACAACTTTCTGATGTAGGTTTATTCTGACATGCTTCGGTACAACTTTCTGATGTAGGTTTATTCTGAACATGCTTCGGTACAACTTTCTAATGTAGGTTTATTCTGAACATGCTTCAGTACAACTTTCTGATGTAGGTTTATTCTGAACATGCTTCGGTACAACTTTCTAATGTAGGTTTATTCTGAACATGCTTCGGTACAACTTTCTGATGTAGGTTTATTCTGAACATGCTTCGGTACAACTTTCTGATGTAGGTTTATTCTGAACATGCTTCGGTACAACTTTCTGATGTAGGTTTATTCTGAACATGCTTCAGTACAACTTTCTGATGTAGGTTTATTCTGAACATGCTTCGGTACAACTTTCTAATGTAGGTTTATTCTGAACATGCTTCAGTACAACTTTCTGATGTAGGTTTATTCTGAACATGCTTCGGTACAACTTTCTGATGTAGGTTTATTCTGAACATGCTTCGGTACAACTTTCTGATGTAGGTTTATTCTGAACATGCTTCGGTACAACTTTCTGATGTAGGTTTATTCTGAACATGCTTCGGTACAACTTTCTGATGTAGGTTTATTCTGAACATGCTTCGGTACAACTTTCTGATGTAGGTTTATTCTGAACATGCTTCGGTACAACTTTCTGATGTAGGTTTATTCTGAACATGCTTCGGTACAACTTTCTAATGTAGGTTTATTCTGAACATGCTTCGGTACAACTTTCTGATGTAGGTTTATTCTGAACATGCTTCAGTACAACTTTCTGATGTAGGTTTATTCTGAACATGCTTCGGTACAACTTTCTAATGTAGGTTTATTCTGAACATGCTTCGGTACAACTTTCTGATGTAGGTTTATTCTGAACATGCTTCGGTACAACTTTCTGATGTAGGTTTATTCTGAACATGCTTCGGTACAACTTTCTGATGTAGGTTTATTCTGAACATGCTTCGGTACAACTTTCTGATGTAGGTTTATTCTGAACATGCTTCGGTACAACTTTCTAATGTAGGTTTATTCTGAACATGCTTCGGTACAACTTTCTGATGTAGGTTTATTCTGAACATGCTTCAGTACAACTTTCTGATGTAGGTTTATTCTGAACATGCTTCGGTACAACTTTCTAATGTAGGTTTA
Organism: Nerophis ophidion; assembly: GCF_033978795.1. Classification (NCBI taxonomy): domain Eukaryota; kingdom Metazoa; phylum Chordata; class Actinopteri; order Syngnathiformes; family Syngnathidae; genus Nerophis; species Nerophis ophidion. Next base: position 72,409,601 of record NC_084620.1, read on the forward strand.
TTCTGAACATGCTTCGGTACAACTTTCTGATGTAGGTTTATTCTGAACATGCTTCAGTACAACTTTCTGATGTAGGTTTATTCTGAACATGCTTCGGTACAACTTTCTGATGTAGGTTTATTCTGAACATGCTTCGGTACAACTTTCTGATGTAGGTTTATTCTGAACATGCTTCGGTACAACTTTCTGATGTAGTTTATTCTGAACATGCTTCGGTACAACTTTCTGATGTAGGTTTATTCTGAACATGCTTCGGTACAACTTTCTGATGTAGGTTTATTCTGAACATGCTTCGGTACAACTTTCTAATGTAGGTTTATTCTGAACATGCTTCGGTACAACTTTCTGATGTAGGTTTATTCTGAACATGCTTCGGTACAACTTTCTGATGTAGGTTTATTCTGAACATGCTTCGGTACAACTTTCTGATGTAGGTTTATTCTGAACATGCTTCGGTACAACTTTCTGATGTAGGTTTATTCTGAACATGCTTCGGTACAACTTTCTAATGTAGGTTTATTCTGAACATGCTTCGGTACAACTTTCTGATGTAGGTTTATTCTGAACATGCTTCAGTACAACTTTCTGATGTAGGTTTATTCTGAACATGCTTCGGTACAACTTTCTAATGTAGGTTTATTCTGAACATGCTTCGGTACAACTTTCTGATGTAGGTTTATTCTGACATGCTTCGGTACAACTTTCTGATGTAGGTTTATTCTGAACATGCTTCGGTACAACTTTCTGATGTAGGTTTATTCTGAACATGCTTCGGTACAACTTTCTGATGTAGGTTTATTCTGAACATGCTTCGGTACAACTTTCTAATGTAGGTTTATTCTGAACATGCTTCGGTACAACTTCTGATGTAGGTTTATTCTGAACATGCTTCAGTACAACTTTCTGATGTAGGTTTATTCTGAACATGCTTCGGTACAACTTTCTAATGTAGGTTTATTCTGAACATGCTTCGGTACAACTTTCTGATGTAGGTTTATTCTGAACATGCTTCAGTACAACTTTCTGATGTAGGTTTATTCTGAACATGCTTCGGTACAACTTTCTGATGTAGGTTTATTCTGAACATGCTTCGGTACAACTTTCTGATGTAGGTTTATTCTGAACATGCTTCGGTACAACTTTCTGATGTAAGTTTATTCTGAACATGCTTCGGTACAACTTTCTGATGTAGGTTTATTCTGAACATGCTTCGTACAACTTTCTGATGTAGGTTTATTCTGAACATGCTTCGGTACAACTTTCTGATGTAGGTTTATTCTGAACATGCTTCAGTACAACTTTCTGATGTAGGTTTATTCTGAACATGCTTCGGTACAACTTTCTAATGTAGGTTTATTCTGAACATGCTTCAGTACAACTTTCTGAATGTAGGTTTATTCTGAACATGCTTCGGTACAACTTTCTGATGTAGGTTTATTCTGAACATGCTTCGGTACAACTTTCTAATGTAGGTTTATTCTGAACATGCTTCAGTACAACTTTCTGATGTAGGTTTATTCTGAACATGCTTCGGTACAACTTTCTGATGTAGGTTTATTCTGAACATGCTTCAGTACAACTTTCTGATGTAGGTTTATTCTGAACATGCTTCGTACAACTTTCTAATGTAGGTTTATTCTGAACATTGCTTCGGTACAACTTTCTAATGTAGGTTTATTCTGAACATGCTTCGGTACAACTTTCTGATGTAGGTTTATTCTGAACATGCTTCGGTACAACTTTCTAATGTAGGTTTATTCTGAACATGCTTCGGTACAACTTTCTGATGTAGGTTTATTCTGAACATGCTTCGGTACAACTTTCTGATGTAGGTTTATTCTGAACATGCTTCGGTACAACTTTCTGATGTAGGTTTATTCTGAACATGCTTCGGTACAACTTTCTGATGTAGGTTTATTCTGAACATGCTTCGGTACAACTTTCTGATGTAGGTTTATTCTGAACATGCTTCGGTACAACTTTCTGATGTAGGTTTATTCTGAACATGCTTCGGTACAACTTTCTGATGTAGGTTTATTCTGAACATGCTTCAGTACAACTTTCTGATGTAGGTTTATTCTGAACATGCTTCGGTACAACTTTCTAATGTAGGTTTATTCTGAACATGCTTCGGTACAACTTTCTGATGTAGGTTTATTCTGAACATGCTTCAGTACAACTTTCTGATGTAGGTTTATTCTGAACATGCTTCGGTACAACTTTCTAATGTAGGTTTATTCTGAACATGCTTCGGTACAACTTTCTGATGTAGGTTTATTCTGAACATGCTTCGGTACAACTTTCTGATGTAGGTTTATTCTGACATGCTTCGGTACAACTTTCTGATGTAGGTTTATTCTGAACATGCTTCGGTACAACTTTCTGATGTAGGTTTATTCTGAACATGCTTCGGTACAACTTTCTAATGTAGGTTTATTCTGAACATGCTTCGGTACAACTTTCTGATGTAGGTTTATTCTGAACATGCTTCAGTACAACTTTCTGATGTAGGTTTATTCTGAACATGCTTCGGTACAACTTTCTAATGTAGGTTTATTCTGAACATGCTTCGGTACAACTTTCTGATGTAGGTTTATTCTGAACATGCTTCGGTACAACTTTCTGATGTAGGTTTATTCTGAACATGCTTCGGTACAACTTTCTGATGTAGGTTTATTCTGAACATGCTTCGGTACAACTTTCTGATGTAGGTTTATTCTGAACATGCTTCGGTACAACTTTCTAATGTAGGTTTATTCTGAACATGCTTCGGTACAACTTTCTGATGTAGGTTTATTCTGAACATGCTTCAGTACAACTTTCTGATGTAGGTTTATTCTGAACATGCTTCGGTACAACTTTCTAATGTAGGGTTTATTCTGAACATGCTTCGGTACAACTTTCTGATGTAGGTTTATTCTGAACATGCTTCAGTACAACTTTCTGATGTAGGTTTATTCTGAACATGCTTCGGTACAACTTTCTGATGTAGGTTTATTCTGAACATGCTTCGGTACAACTTTCTGATGTAGGTTTATTCTGAACATGCTTCGGTACAACTTTCTGATGTAAGTTTATTCTGAACATGCTTCGGTACAACTTTCTGATGTAGGTTTATTCTGAACATGCTTCGGTACAACTTTCTGATGTAGGTTTATTCTGAACATGCTTTCGGTACAACTTTCTGATGTAGGTTTATTCTGAACATGCTTCGGTACAACTTTCTGATGTAGGTTTATTCTGAACATGCTTCGGTACAACTTTCTGATGTAGGTTTATTCTGAACATGCTTCGGTACAACTTTCTAATGTAGGTTTATTCTGAACATGCTTCAGTACAACTTTCTGATGTAGGTTTATTCTGAACATGCTTCGGTACAACTTTCTGATGTAGGTTTATTCTGAACATGCTTCGGTACAACTTTCTAATGTAGGTTTATTCTGAACATGCTTCGGTACAACTTTCTGATGTAGGTTTATTCTGAACATGCTTCAGTACAACTTTCTGATGTAGGTTTATTCTGAACATGCTTCGGTACAACTTTCTGATGTAGGTTTATTCTGAACATGCTTCAGTACAACTTTCTGATGTAGGTTTATTCTGAACATGCTTCGGTACAACTTTCTAATGTAGGTTTATTCTGAACATGCTTCAGTACAACTTTCTGATGTAGGTTTATTCTGAACATGCTTCGGTACAACTTTCTGATGTAGGTTTATTCTGAACATGCTTCAGTACAACTTTCTGATGTAGGTTTATTCTGAACATGCTTCGGTACAACTTTCTAATGTAGGTTTATTCTGAACATGCTTCGGTACAACTTTCTAATGTAGGTTTATTCTAACATGCATCAGTACAACTTTCTGATGTAGGTTTATTCTGAACATGCTTCGGTACAACTTTCTGATGTTGGTTTATTCTGAACATGCTTCGGTACAACTTGACAGGTGACAAATTGCACTTTCTGTTCACATGTCCCAAAACAAAGTAGGAAAAAGCAGAGATGATTAAATCCTGCCTCTTTTCCTTTTCATACAATTACTAACACATTTGTTCACTTCCTGTTCTCAGTTAGTACAAAATGTAAGTCCATAATAATTAATAAGTTTCCATCCATCCATCCATTTTCTACCGCTTATTCCCTTTGGGTTAGCGGGGGGTGCTGGTGTTTTTCTCAGCTATGATTTTGATAATGACATGAATAAGATGATCTCATTTTCAAAATTTTATCAGATTTCTTATTTGTGAGCCCCTTGAATTGGAATACTTTCCTCAAGTGGCTCATATCAGGACATTGTTTATTCTCATATCAGGACATTGTTTATTCTCATATCATTGTTTATTCTCATATCAGTACATTGTTTATTCTCATATCAGTACATTGTTTATTCTCATATCAGGACATTGTTTATTCTCATATCATTGTTTATTCTCATATCAGTACATTGTTTATTCTCATATCAGGACATTGTTTATTCTCATATCAGGACATTGTTTATTCTCATATCAGTACATTGTTTTATTCTCATATCAGTACATTGTTTATTCTCATATCAGGACATTGTTTATTCTCATATCAGGACATTGTTTATTCTCATATCAGTACATTGTTTATTCATCCATTCCACATACTCCTGTACTAAAGGTTTGAAGTGTTGGACGTGCTTACAAATGTTTTAGGTTACATTTTTCTCTATGGTTATATTTCTCCATTGTTGAGTTTTTTTTTATGTATAATTTTAACTGTTGGCTAATTCACCAAATCATTGAATTTTCATATTTTGGATTCAATAAATACAGGCTTTGAATGTTCTTTATATCCACCATGATGTTATTCTAACTGATTTGTTTTTGTAACATGGTTAGTGACTGAAGTGTACTTTTGTAATTATTTCTACACAATACCTCAGATATGCCAACACTAGTGAATTTGAAGTGATTTTTAGGTCATGGCATGCCCATATTTAATTATGTGCAGCACATATTGACGTCTATACAACCCACTTTTAAGAAAAAGAGGGCATGCCCATATAATGAAGTCCAGCACTTACTGTAAACAATATAACATCCATTTAAAAGACTGTCAAACTGCGTGCAGAGCCATCAAAAGTGTTTTGTTTTTTTTTTTCAAAATGCATGAACCTTATCATTTGAAACTTTGGCATGGTTCAACAGGAGTGTATATATATATATATATATATACACACACACACACAGTGTATGTATGTATGGATGGTAAAAAAAAAGCATAATAAGTAAGGAAATAGTCTAAGGACTTTCCAGTAAGACAGAAGAGAAGACTTTATTCACTAAAAGATTTGCAGCTGTATGACATCCCAGGAGCACCAAGTGTGTGTGTGCTCAAGTGAGGGGAGCAGTGAGCAGCAGCGGAGGCCGCGCTCGGGAATCATTTTTGGTGATTCAACTCCCAATTCACAGCCTTGATGCTGAGCTCCAAGCAGGGAGGTAATGGCTCCCATTTTTATAGTCTTTGGTACAAACCATGTTTCCATATGAGTTGGGAAATTGTGTTAGATGTAAATATAAACAGAATACAATGATTTGCAAATCCTTTTCAAGCCATATTCAGTTGAATATGCTACAAAGACAACATATTTGATGTTCAAACTCATAAACTTTATTTTTTTTGCCAATAATAATTAACTTAGAATTTCATGGCTGCAACACGTGCCAAAGTAGTTGGGAAAGGGCATGTTCACTACTGTGTTACATCACCTTTTCTTTTAACAACACTCAATAAACGTTTGGGAACTGAGGAAACTAATTGTTGAAGCTTTGAAAGTGGAATTCTTTCCCATTCTTGTTTTATGTAAAGCTTAAGTTGTTCAACAGTCCGGGGTCTCCGCTGTGGTATTTTAGGCATCATAATGCACCACACATTCTCAATGGGAGACGTTTCTGGACTACAGGCAGGCCAGTGTAGTACCCGCACTCTTTTACTATGAAGCCACGCTGTTGTAACAAGTGACTTGGCATTGTCTTGCTGAAATAAGCAGGGGCGTCCGTGATAACGTTGCTTGGATGACAACATATGTTGCTCCAAAAGCTGTATGTACCTTTCAGCATTAATGGTGCCTTCACAGATGTGTAAGTTACCCATGCCTTGGGCACTAATGCACCCCCATACCATCACACATGCTGGCTTTTACACTTTGCACCCATAACAATGTGGATGGTTCTTTTCCTCATTGGTCCAGAGGACACTACATCCACAGTTTCCAAATATAATTTGAAATGTGGACTCGTCAGACCACAGAACACTTTTCCTCTTTGCATCAGTCCATCTTAGATGAGCTCGGGCCCAGAGAAGCCAGCGGCGTTTCTGGGTGTTGTTGATAAATGGGTTTGGCTTTGCATAGTAGAGTTTTAATTTGCACTTACAGATGTAGCGACCAACTGTAGTTACTGACAGTGGTTTTCTGATGTGTACCTGAGCCCATGTGGCGATATCCTTCACACACTGATGTCGCTTTTTGATGCAGTAGCGTCTGAAGAAACGAAGGTCCGTTATGTCATGGCTTACGTGCAGTGATTTCTCCACATTCTCTCAACCTTTTGATGATTTTATGGACTGTAGATGGTGAAATCCCTAAATTCCTTGCAATAGCTCGTTGAGAAATGTTCTAAAACTGTTTGATGATTTCTTTACGCATTTTTTCATAAAGTGGTGACCGTTTCCCAATCCTTGTTGTGAAAGACTGAGCATTTTTTGGGAAGCTGTTTTTATAGCCAATCATGGCACCCACCTGTTCCCAATTAGCCTGCATACCTGTGGGATGTTCCAAATAAGTGTTTGATGAGCATTCCTCAACTTATCAGTATTTATTGCCACCTTTCCCAACTTCTTTGTCACGTGGTGCTGGCATCAAATTCTAAAGTTTATGATTATTTGCAAAAAAATAAGTGTTTATGAGTTTGAACATCAAATATGTTGTCTTTGTAGCATATTCAACTGAATATGGCTTGAAAATGATTTGCAAATCATTGTATTCTGTTTATATTTACATCTAACACAATTTCCCAACTCATATGGAAACGGGGTTTGTATGACTCGGCCAGGGTTTGAACTCAGGGTGGACACTGTAACCACTAGGCCACTGAGCTGGTCATTAGGTCTTATATAAAAATTCTGTGGTAGTTTACATTTCAAAATGCAATCTATGGTCATTATCCTGGATTATTGACATTGTGCACAAAGTCCTTAACTTGAATTTGGATGTAACTTTGGAGAGAGTCCTTCTGAGAGGTCTGAGGGGCCCATCAGGAGCAAGTCATGCACTGGACTGTTCCTCCAAAAGACGTGGAAGATATTTGATGATAATAGAGTGCAGGTGTTGGACGTCAGAGGCAGGACTTTTGACGGTTGTCAGCAAATACTTTCCTCCTGATGACTTGTGCAGATCACCTCTTCTGCTCTCATATTCCCCAGCAGCCCTTCTCTTTTCCATTCTCCACCACGCCGACGTGTGTTGGAGCCATCAGTGGAAGTCATCTTTGTCATGTGCTGCCTTCCTTGGCAATAACAAGTGTCTTCTGAACTCTATTTTTATTCTGCTTGCAGTCTAGTTGCATAGAAAAAAGAAGAGTTGAAGCAAAAGGTTTTCCTTTATTTACAATTGACTTCAGTAACATACACTGCACGATACAGGTGTCCCCAAACAACATATGCTGCACCATACAGGTGTCCCCAAACAATATACGCTGCACCATACAGGTGTCCCCAAACAACATACGCTACACGATACAGGTGTCCCCAAACAATATACGCTGCACCATACAGGTGTCCCCAAACAATATACACTGCACCATACAGGTGTCCCCAAACAATATACACTGCACGATACAGGTGTCCCCAAACAATATACGCTGCACCATACAGGTGTCCCCAAACAATATACGCTGCACCATACAGGTGTCCCCAAACAACATATGCTGCACCATACAGGTGTCCCCAAACAATATACGCTGCACCATACAGGTGTCCCCAAACAACATACGCTACACGATACAGGTGTCCCCAAACAATATACGCTGCACCATACAGGTGTCCCCAAACAATATACACTGCACCATACAGGTGTCCCCAAACAATATACACTGCACGATACAGGTGTCCCCAAACAATATACGCTGCACCATACAGGTGTCCCCAAACAATATACGCTGCACCATACAGGTGTCCCCAAACAATATACACTGCACGATACAGGTGTCCCCAAACAATATACACTGCACGATACAGGTGTCCCCAAACAATATACGCTGCACCATACAGGTGTCCCCAAACAATATACGCTGCACCATACAGGTGTCCCCAAACAATATACGCTGCACCATACAGGTGTCCCCAAACAATATACACTGCACGATACAGGTGTCCCCAAACAATATACACTGCACGATACAGGTGTCCCCAAACAATATACGCTGCACCATACAGGTGTCCCCAAACAACATACGCTACACGATACAGGTGTCCCCAAACAATATACACTGCACCATACAGGTGTCCCCAAACAATATACACTGCACGATACAGGTGTCCCCAAACAATATACGCTGCACCATACAGGTGTCCCCAAACAATATACGCTGCACCATACAGGTGTCCCCAAACAATATACACTGCACGATACAGGTGTCCCCAAACAATATACGCTGCACCATACAGGTGTCCCCAAACAATATACGCTGCACCATACAGGTGTCCCCAAACAATATACACTGCACGATACAGGTGTCCCCAAACAATATACGCTGCACCATACATGTGTCCCCAAACAATATACGCTGCACGATACAGGTGTCCCCAAACAACATATGCTGCACGATACAGGTGTCCCCAAACAACATACACTGCACGATACAGGTGTCCCCAAACAACATACACTGCACGATACAGGTGTCCCCAAACAACATACGCTGCACGATACAGGTGTCCCCAAACAACATACACTGCACGATACAGGTGTCCCCAAACATTTGTAGCTCTATGAAGATGTAAGTGTAGTTGCAAAATGGTGCAGTGGAACCTCACTAGTGGAACCAGTGATATCGGGGATAGAGGCCATCGTAGTGATACTCCCGAAACTGCTCATTTGTCTCCCTCCTTCTTTCACTTTGCTCTGTGGATTTAAAACAAGGTCACCATTTGTACTGAGAGACATATTATTACACTATTTTGTTTGAAACAATAATGACACCTCTTGATGTAGTATGTATGTACATAAATACAGTACAGGACCACAGTTTGGACACACCTCCTCATTCAATCTTATTTCCATTGTAGATTGTCACATCAAAACTAGGAATGTGGAGTTATGTACTTAACAAAAATGTGAAATAACTGAAAACATGTCTTATATTCCAGTGTGTTCAAAATAGCCACCCTTTGCTCTCATTACTTTTTCGCACACTCTTGGTATTCTCTCCATGATCTTCAAGAGGTAGTCACCTGAAATGGGTTTCACTTCACAGGTGTCATAGTTTTGATGCCTTCAGTGACAATCTACACTGTAAATAGTCATGAAAATAAAGAAAACGCACTGAAATGAGAAGGTGAGTCCAAAATTGTTATACTGATAGATATATATATATATATATATATATATATATATATATATATATATATATATATATGTATGTATGTATGTGTGTGTGTGTGTGTGTGTGTGTGTATATATACACACAAGTAGGTATGTGTATATATTTATATACATACACTCATGTGTGTGTGTGTATGTATGTATATATATATATATATATATATATATATATATATATGTGTGTGTGTGTGTATGTATGTATATATGTATCTATATGTGTATATATGTATGTGTGTGTATATATATGTGTGTGTGTGTGTATATATATGTGTGTGTGTGTGTATATATGTGTATGTACAAACCCCGTTTCCATATGAGTTGGGAAATAGTGTTAGATGTAAATATAAACAGAATACAATGATTTGCAAATCCTTTTCAAGCCATATTCAGTTGAATATGCTACAAAGACAACATATTTCATTTTCAAACTCATAAACTTTATTTTTTTTTGCAAATAATCATAAACTTTAGAAATTGATGCCAGCAACACGTGACAAAGAAGTTGGGAAAGGTGGCAATAAATATTGATCAAGTTGAGGAATGCTCATCAAACACTTATTTGGAACATCCCACAGGTGTGCAGGCTAATTGGGAACAGGTGGGTGCCATGATTGGGTATAAAAGCAGCTTCCATGAAATGCTAAGTAATTCACAAACAAGGATGGGGTGAGGGTCACCACTTTGTAAGCAAATTGTCAAACAGTTTTAGAACAACATTTCTCAACGAGCTATTGCAAGGAATTTAGGGATTTTACCATCTACGGTCCGTAAAATCATCAAAACGTTCATAGAATCTGGAGAAATCACTGCATGTAAGTGATATTACTGACCTTTGATCCCTCAGGCGGTACTGCATCAAAACCCGACATCGATGTGTAAATGATATCACCACATGGGCTCAGGAACACTTCATAAAACCACTGTCAGTAACTACAGTTGGTCGCTACATCTGTAAGTGCAAGTTAAAACTCTACTATGCAAAGTTAAACCCATTTATCAACAACACCCAGAAACGCCGCCGGCTTTGCTGGGCCCGAGATCATCTAAGATGGACTGATGCAAAGTGGAAAAGTGTTCTGTGGTCTGACGAGTCCACATTTTAAATTATATTTGGAAACAGAGGACGTGGTGTCCTCCGGAACAAAGAAAAAAATAACCATCCGGCTTGTTATAGGTGCAACGTGTAAAAGCCAGCATGTGTGATGGTATGGGGGTGTATTAGTGCCCAAGGCATGGGTAACTTACACATGTGTGATGGTATGGGGGTGTATTAGTGCCCAAGGCATGGGTAACTTACACATGTGTGATGGTATGGGGGTGTATTAGTGCCCAAGGCATGGGTAACTTACACATGTGCGATGGTATGGGGGTGTATTAGTGCCCAAGGCATGGGTAACTTACACATCTGTGAAGGCACCATTAATGCTGAAAGGTCCATACAGGTTTTGGAGCACCATATGTTGTCATCCAAGCAACTTTATCACGGACACCCCTGCTTATTTCAGCAAGACAATGCCAAGCCACGTGTTACAACAGCGTGGCTTCGTATTAAAAGAGTGTGGGTACTTTCCTGGCCTGCCTGCAGTCCAGACCTGTCTCCCATGGAAAATGTGTGGCGCATTATGAAGCGTAAAATAGGACAGCGGAGACCCCGGACTGTTGAAGGACTGAAGCTCTACATAAAACAAGAATGGGAAAGAATTCCACTTTCAAAGCTTCAACAATTAGTTTCCTCAGTTCCCAAACGTTTATTGAGTGTTGTTAAAAGAAAAGGTGATGTAACACAGTAGTGAAGATGCCCTTTCCCAACTACTTTGGCACGTGTTGCAGCCATGAAATTCTAAGTTAATTATTATTGGCAAAAAAAATAAAGTTTATGAGTTTGAACATGAAATATGTTGTCTTTGTAGCATATTCAACTGAATATGGTTTGAAAAGGATTTGCAAATCATTGTATTCTGTTTATATTTACATCTAACACAATTTCCCAACTCATATGGAAAAGGGGTTTGTATATATATGTACATATATATATGTGTGTGTGTGTGTGTATACAGTATGTGTATGTAAATGTGTGTATGTTTATGTTGTATAAATAAATAAAGTACCACTTTTTATGTTAAAAAAGTGGCAGCTCAGTTGCCAGAATAAAAATGTTTTTTTTTTTTTTTGTAAGAAAACGTAGTACTGTTTTTCTATTTCAAGTGAAAGTAGCAATGATTGTCACACACACGCGCACTCATACACACACACACACACACACACACACACACACATGAGGTGTGGTGAAATTACATTTGTCCATCAACCCCATTAGGTTGTAAAAAAAACCCTCCTGTATTTTACAGTAAAATTGTGTTGACTTGAGTTGTCACTTTGACTGTAAAATCAAATGTACATGTACAATGTACATCAACTTCCTCTATTGTTACCTGCAATGTGGCCTCATTGAAGATGAACTGACATCTAATGCAATTAGTGTTTGTTGTCAAGAAAATCCAAGAAGAAATGCATTTAATGAGCTAGTCCACTGGATTGTTGTGTGTGATCTCCATTGTTGTGTGTGGTGTTTGTGTGTGATCTCCATTGTTGTGTGTGGTGTTTGTGTGTGATCTCCATTGTGGTGTTTGTGTGTGATCTCCATTGTTGTGTGTGGTGTTTGTGTGTGATCTCCATTGTTGTGTGTGGTGTTTGTGTGTGATCTCCATTGTGGTGTTTGTGTGTGATCTCCATTGTTGTGTGTGGTGTTTGTGTGTAATCTCCATTGTTGTGTGTGGTGTTTGTGTGTGATCTCCATTGTTGTGTGTGCTGTTTGTGTGTGATCTCCATTGTTGTGTGTGGTGTTTGTGTGTGATCTCCATTGTTGTGTGTGGTGTTTGTGTGTGATCTCCATTGCTGTGTGTGGTGTTTGTGTGTGATCTCCATTGCTGTGTGTGGTGTTTGTGTGTGATCTCCATTGCTGTGTGTGGTGTTTGTGTGTGATCTCTATTGCTGTGTGTGGTGTTTGTGTGTGATCTCCATTACTGTGTGTGGTGTTTGTGTGTGATCTCCATTGTTGTGTGTGATCTCCATTGCTGTGTGTGGTGTTTGTGTGTGATCTCCATTGCTGTGTGTGGTGTTTGTGTGTGGTCTCCATTGTTGTGTGTGATCTCCATTGTTGTGTGTGGTGTTTGTGTGTGATCTCCATTGCTGTGTGTGGTGTTTGTGTGTGATCTCCATTGCTGTGTGTGGTGTTTGTGTGTGATCTCCATTGCTGTGTGTGGTGTTTGTGTGTGATCTCCATTGTTGTGTGTGGTGTTTGTGTGTGATCTCCATTGCTGTGTGTGGTGTTTGTGTGTGATCTCCATTGCTGTGTGTGGTGTTGCTGGGGCTGCTTTGCTTTTGGAATTAGATGACATTGTTTTTGTGGTGCTGTGTGTTGTTCTGTTGGATTCAATACAGTTTCACAAAAAACAATACTAGGATAAAAGCTTTTCATACCGTCGCGGTCTTCTTCGGCGTAGTTCTCGTACTTCTTGTGTCGATCCTCGTTGTATTCCCTCCAGCGCTCGCTGTTGGCCCGCTGGACCTTCTGCTCCGCTAGGGAGAGCACACACACACCTGCTCAGCTATGGAGAGCACACACACCTGCTCAGCTATGGAGAGCACACACACCTGCTCAGCTATGGAGAGCACACACACCTGCTCAGCTATGGAGAGCACACACACACCTGCTCAGCTATGGAGAGCACACACACCTGCTCAGCTATGGAGAGCACACACACCTGCTCAGCTATGGAGAGCACACACACCTGCTCAGCTATGGAGAGCACACACACACCTGCTCAGCTATGGAGAGCACACACACCTGCTCAGCTATGGAGAGCACACACACCTGCTCAGCCGGGGCCCCCCTCATTTAATCACACCAAATTGTTTCCCCTGGGGTCCACATTGAGCTGGACAAATATTTGGTGGAGGGCCCAAAGCCGACTGTATGTAAAGTAACTATGTGTACATATATTATTTATCATCATTATTATTATTATTCTGAATTATGTGTGCATATTATTATGAATTATGTGTACATATTATGAATGATCATGTGCACATATATTATGAATTATGTGTACATATTATTATGTGTACATATCATATTAATATCATGGAATTCATATCATTGGATATGTGAAAGTTTGACTCCTACCTTGTTTACTTTTGTGACTTAAAGTTTTGTCATCGATGAGAAATATCAAGCAGCTAAAATGCAGCAAACATGAATACGTGTGGAGAGTGTTTTGTAATTTCCCATCATGCCATGATTTTAAAAGGGTGTACTTCAAAAATGTGTTTATGGTGCCTGGACATTTTTTATAATATCCACAAATGGTGTTGTGTGTGTGTGTGAGCATGTCTGTTGGCATTTTGTTTGCTCCAATGTATTTATTTTTATTTGCAGCATGACTAGTGAAGGTTGTTTGCATTGGGTCATATAAGTATATGCTGCTATTCATGACTTGATAAACGGCCATTCGACCTGAAATACTTGCATTGTCCACAAGATAGAGACAAAGAGGTAGCATCTATCCATCTATTTTCTACCGCTTGTCCTTTTCGGTGTGGCGGGGGCTGCTGGAGCCTATCTCAGCTTCATTCTCGCAGAAGGCGGTGTATACCCTGGACAAGTCGCCACCGAATTAGTATATGAATGATTTTTCAAAATGGATTGCTGTTAGATTTGTAATTAAAGTCATGACATCTCGTGGGCCAAACTGAAGTTCTGACACCCCTGCACTTGGAGGCCACTTCTTTACTCCACACGACCCCGCGCCTCCTTCTGCACATGCTCCACCTGATTGACTTAGCAGCCACCCTGAAGATGCTCACTTTGCCAGACAGCTCCTGAAACTTTCCCTCTGTCTTCTAGGATGGTAACTCACCCATCTGATCATAGTAACTACCCAGCTGATCATAGTAACTACCTAGCTGTTCATAGTAACTCACCCAGCTGATCATAGTAACTACCCAGCTGATCATAGTAACTACCTAGCTGTTCATAGTAACTCACCCAGCTGATCATAGTAAGTCACCCAGCTGATCATAGTAACTACCCAGCTGTTAGTAGTGACTCACCCAGCTGATCATAGTAACTACCCAGCTGATCATAGTAACTACCTAGCTGTTCATAGTAACTCACCCAGCTGATCATAGTAACTACCCAGCTGATCATAGTAACTACCTAGCTGTTCATAGTAACTCACCCAGCTGATCATAGTAACTACCTAGCTGTTCATAGTAACTCACCCAGCTGATCATAGTAACTACCCAGCTGTTAGTAGTGACTCACCCAGCTGATCATAGTAACTACCCAGCTGATCATAGTAACTACCTAGCTGTTCATAGTAACTCACCCAGCTGATCATAGTAACTACCCAGCTGATCATAGTAACTACCTAGCTGTTCATAGTAACTCACCCAGCTGATCATAGTAAGTCACCCAGCTGATCATAGTAACTACCCAGCTGTTAGTAGTGACTCACCCAGCTGATCATAGTAACTACCCAGCTGATCATAGTAACTACCTAGCTGTTCATAGTAACTCACCCAGCTGATCATAGTAACTACCCAGCTGATCATAGTAACTACCTAGCTGTTCATAGTAACTCACCCAGCTGATCATAGTAACTACCCAGCTGATCATAGTAAGTCACCCAGCTGATCATAGTAACTACCCAGCTGTTAGTAGTGACTCACCCAGCTGATCATAGTAACTACCCAGCTGATCATAGTAACTACCCAGCTGATCATAGTAAGTCACCCAGCTGATCATAGTAACTACCCAGCTGTTAGTAGTGACTCACCCAGCTGATCATAGTAACTACCCAGCTGATCATAGTAAGTCACCCAGCTGATCATAGTAACTACCCAGCTGATCATAGTAACTCGCCCAGCTGATCATAGTAACTCACCTGGCTGATTGTAGTAACTCACCTGACTGTTGGTAGTAACTCACCCAGCTGTTAGAAGTGACTCACCCAGCTGATTGTAGTAACTCACCCGGCTGTAAGTAGTAACTCACCCAGCTGTTGGGAGTGACTCACCCAGCTGTTGGGAGTGACTCACCCAGCTGTTGGTAGTAACTACCCAGCTGATCATAGTAACTCACCCAGCTGTTGGTAGTAACTCACCCAGCTGTTGGTAGTAACTCACCCAGCTTTTGGTAGTAACTCACCCAGCTGATCATAGTAACTCACCCAGCTGATCATAGTAACTGCCCAGCTGATCATAGTAACTCACCTGGCTGATTGTAGTAACTCACCTGACTGTTGGTAGTAACTCACCCAGCTGTTAGAAGTGACTCACCCAGCTGATTGTAGTAACTCACCCGGCTGTAAGTAGTAACTCACCCAGCTGTTGGGAGTGACTCACCCAGCTGTTGGTAGTAACTACCCAGCTGATCATAGTTACTCACCCAGCTGTTGGTAGTAACTCACCCAGCTGTTGGTAGTAACTCACCCAGCTGTTGGTAGTAACTCACCCAGCTTTTGGTAGTAACTCACCCAGCTGATCATAGTAACTCACCCAGCTGATCATAGTAACTACCCAGCTGTTGGTAGTAACTCACCCAGCTTTTGGTAGTAACTACCCAGCTGATCATAGTAACTCACCCAGCTGTTGGTAGTAACTCACCCAGCTGTTTGTAGTAACTCACCCAGCTGATCATAGTAACTCACCCAGCTGTTGGTAGTAACTCACCCAGCTGATCATAGTAACTCACCCAGCTGTTGGTAGTAACTCACCCAGCTGTTGGTAGTAACTCACCCAGCTGATCATAGTAACTCACCCAGCTGATCATAGTAACTCACCCAGCTGTTGGTAGTAACTCACCCAACTGATCATAGTAACTCACCCAGCTTTTGGTAGTAACTACCCAGCTGATCATAGTAACTCACCCAGCTGTTGGTAGTAACTCACCCAGCTGTTGGTAGTAACTCACCCAGCTGTTGGTAGTAACTCACCCAGCTTTTGGTAGTAACTCACCCAGCTGATCATAGTAACTCACCCAGCTGATCATAGTAACTACCCAGCTGATCATAGTAACTCACCCAGCTTTTGGTAGTAACTACCCAGCTGATCATAGTAACTCACCCAGCTGATCATAGTAACTCACCCAGCTGTTGGTAGTAACTCACCCAGCTGATCATAGTAACTCACCCAGCTGTTGGTAGTAACTCACCCAGCTGATCATAGTAACTCACCCAGCTGATCATAGTAACTCACCCAGCTGTTGGTAGTAACTCACCCAACTGATCATAGTAACTCACCCAGCTTTTGGTAGTAACTACCCAGCTGATCATAGTAACTCACCCAGCTGTTGGTAGTAACTCACCCAGCTGATCGTAGTAACTCACCCAGCTGTTGGTAGTAACTCACCCAGCTGATCATAGTAACTCACCCAGCTTTTGGTAGTAACTACCCAGCTTATCATAGTAACTCACCCAGCTGTTGGTAGTGACTCACCCAGCTTTTGGTAGTAACTACCCAACTGATCATAGTAACTCACCCAGCTTTTGGTAGTAACTACCCAGCTGATCATAGTAACTCACCCAGCTTTTGGTAGTAACTACACAGCTTATCATAGTAACTCACCCAGCTGTTGGTAGTAACTACCCAGCTGATCATAGTAACTCACCCAGCTGTTGGTAGTAACTCACCCAGCTGATCATAGTAACTCACCCAGCTGTTGGTAGTAACTCACCCAGCTGTTGGTAGTAACTCACCCAGCTGATCATAGTAACTCACCCAGCTGATCATAGTAACTCACCCAGCTGTTGGTAGTAACTCACCCAGCTGTTGGTAGTAACTCACCCAGCTGATCATAGTAACTCACCCAGCTGATCATAGTAACTCACCCAGCTGTTGGTAGTAACTCACCCAACTGATCATAGTAACTCACCCAGCTTTTGGTAGTAACTACCCAGCTGATCATAGTAACTCACCCAGCTGTTGGTAGTAACTACCCAGCTGTTGGTAGTAACTCACCCAGCTGTTGGTAGTAACTCACCCAGCTGATCATAGTAACTCACCCAGCTGTTGGTAGTAACTCACCCAGCTGATCATAGTCACTCACCCAGCTGTTGGTAGTAACTCACCCAGCTGATCATAGTAACTCACCCAGCTGTTGGTAGTAACTCACCCAGCTGTTGGTAGTAACTCACCCAGCTGATCATAGTAACTCACCCAGCTGATCATAGTAACTACCCAGCTGATCATAGTAACTACCCAGCTGATCATAGTAACTCACCCAGCTGTTGGTAGTAACTCACCCAGCTGATCATAGTAACTCACCCAGCTTTTGGTAGTAACTACCCAGCTTATCATAGTAACTCACCCAGCTGATCATAGTAACTCACCCAGCTTTTGGTAGTAACTACCCAGCTTATCATAGTAACTCACCCAGCTGTTGGTAGTGACTCACCCAGCTGTTGGTAGTAACTACCCAACTGATCATAGTAACTCACCCAGCTTTTGGTAGTAACTCACCCAGCTGTTCGTAGTATCTCACGGAGCGGCGAGTGCGGCGTTTGAAAAAGTTGTCGGCGTCGACCTCAGGCATGAAGACCGTGCGAGCGCCCTCTGCAAAGGTCAGAGGTTAAAAGCCAGCCCAGGTAATATTTCCATGGCGTGTGCCCACCTTTGGCATCAGCTGACTTGGAGTCATCCTGCACTGCTGCGCCGTCAGCAAGACTAGAAACTGAAGTGAAAGTGGTTAGAGCGCTCACCCCCGGGAGGGGGGGGGGGGGGGGGGGGGGGGGATCACTCACCGCCGAGGAGGGCAGCCAGGACGAGCAGAGTCCAGGACATGTTGCACAGAGGAAGGTGGAAGGTGGTCTGCACCCGAGTGCCACGGAGCAAAGTAGGTCTGCATCAACACGTTGGGAGGTGGGAGGGGCCTCAGGGGGAGGGAGGGGCCTCTTTCGTGATACCAGCAAATGTAGCATTTTTATTTTATTCAGATGAAAATGAACTCATTCACATGTAAATCACAGTTTTATTTAGTTGGGGTTGCGGGGGTGCTGGAGCCTATCTCAGCTGCACACAGGCGGAAGGCAGGGTACACCCTGGACAAGTCACCACCTCATCACAGGGCCAAACAAGACAGACAACATTCACACTCACACAGAATATGACATGGCATAAAAATGTGTGTGAATGGAGAACTGTGTTGAAATGAGAACTGAATCATCATCCAGGAATCAAATGCCCAACCATTTAAAGTCCTACTGAAATGAGATGTTCTTATTTAAACGGGGATAGCAGCTCCATTCTATGTGTCATACTTCATCATTTCACCATATTTTTGCTGAAAGGATTTAGTAGAGAACATCGAAGATAAAGTTGGCAACTTTTGGTGGCTAATAAAAAAGCCTTGCCTGTACCGGAAGTAGCAGACGATGTGCGCGTGACGTCACGGGTTGTGGAGCTCCTCACATCTGAACATTGTTTACAATCATGGCCACCAGCAGCCAGAGCGATTCGGACCGAGAAAGCGACAATTTCCCCATTAATTTGAGCGAGGATGAAAGATTTGTGGATGAGGAAAGTGAGAGTGAAGGACAAGAAAAAAAAAGACAAGGACAGTGGGAGCAATTCAGATGTTATTAGACACATTTACAGGATAATTCTGGAAATCCCTTGTCTGCTTATTGTGTTACTAGTGTTTTTGTGAGATTATTGTAACGGCTGGTTGGCATAGCGATGCCGGGTTTGTTCCTCCAAGGATGCGTTGGCAAGAACACAGCAAAGGTAAGAAATAAAGATTTATTTAAGTAACAAAAGGAGCTAAGGAACAAAGACACTGGTGCTAAACAAATTGTGCTAGCATGAAAGCTAGGAATATAAACAGAAAAACTAAACTTGGCACGAAAAGGGAAAACAAAACAGCATGAGAGCTAAAATGAAACAAAGGCGTAGCATGTAAGCTAGTGAGAATGTACATGAAAAGCAGTCGTCACTTGTTGCTTGTAAAGCAAATTAGGAACCCAGAAAGACTGAACAGAAAAGGCTGGCTTATATAGGATGGTGATTAGAAAAACAGGTATGCGTGAACCGGGAGTAACAGGTGGAACTAATATGTAACCATGGTGACGAAGCAAACAGAAAATAAGGACGTCAATATAAGTGATACCAAAATGGAACAAAAGCAACAATATGGTGATGATCCGACCATCGGATCACAACAACTATAAAGTCATACCTGAAAGTCGGAGGGGTGTGGTGACCGCCAGTGTCTCTGATGGAAGCCATGGAGGAGCCAAGAAAGCCGCAGCTGCCTCTTCGACAGCTGCAGGAGGACGCAAGCTCCGCTCATGTTTATGGTAAGAGCCGACTTATTAGCACAATTTTCTCACCAAAACCTGCCAGTCAACATGCGGTAGAGAAACATGTTTGCTTGACTGCTCTGTTCCATATTAAAGCTTCACAACAAACAAAGAAACACCGGCTGTGTTTGTGTTGCTATAGCCGGCTGAACTACACCGCTTTCCACCAACATCTTTCTTCTTTGACGTCTCCATTATTCATTGAACAAAGATTCAACAACACATATGTGCAAAATACTCTGTAATTATGCCATTCAATCGGACGTTTTTTTAGCCGTGAGTGGTGCTGGGATAAAATGTCCGCTCCAACCATTAACGTCACAAGCACGCGTCAACATAAGCGTCATCATTCCGCGACGTTTTCAACACAACACTCGCTGGGAAATTTAAAATTGCAATTTAGTAAACTAAAGCGGGCGTATTGGCATGTGTTGCAATGTTAATATTTCATCATTGATATATAAACTATCAGACTGCGTGGTGGCTAGTAGTGGCTTTCAGTAGGTCTTTAATGTCCATCTTTGAGGTCAGGGGTCAAACAGGACATCAGGAAAGTATTCACAGCACTTCACTTTTTCTACATTTTGTTATATGTATGTATGTGTATTCCTTATATAGGAATGTGTATATATATAAATGTGTGTATGTATGTGTATACACGTGTGTGTGTGTGTGTGTGTATACAGTGGCAGTCAAAAGTGTAGGTACACTTGTAAAGAAGATGATGTCATGGCTGTCTTGACTTTCCAATCATTTCTTTGTTTGTGATGTAGTGATTGGAGCACATACTTGTTGCTCACAAAAGCATTCATGAAGTTTGCTTCTTTTATGAATTTATTATGTCTCTACTGAGAATGTGAGCAATCAAAAGTATACGTACAGCAATGTTCATATTTGCTTACATGTCCCTTGGCAAGTTTACCTGCATTAAGGTGCTTTTGCTAGCCATCCACAAGCTTCTGTACACATTTTTCACCACAAAATTGCTGCAGTTCAGCTAAATGTGTTGCTTTTCTGACATGGACTTGTTTCTTCAGCATTGTCCACATGTTTAAGTCAGGACTTTGGGAAGGCCATTCCAAAACCTTCATTCTAGCCTGATTGAGGCATTCCTTGACCACTTTTGAGGTGTGTTTGGGGTCATTGTCCTGTTGGAACCCCCAACTGTGCCCAAGACCCAACCTCCCCCCTGATGATTTTAGCTTGTCCTGAACAATTTGGAGCTAATCCTCCTTTTTCATTGTCCCATTTAAAGCAGCAGTTCCATTGGCAGCAAAACAGGCCCAGAGCATAATACTACCACCACCATGCTTGACGGTAGGGATGGTGTTCCTGCGATTAAAGGCCTCACCTTTTCTCCTCCAAACATATTGCTGGGTATTGTGGCCAAACAGCTCCAGTTTGGTTTCATCTGACATCACATGTACAAGATAAGACCTTCTGGAGGAAAGTTCTGTGGTCTCTGGTCATCGCTAGTCTTGTCATCCTGGTCCTCACCAGAGGACGACTTGGTGGTGTGAGAACCAAATATGGTGTCAAGGAGAAATCCTTTGAACACAAAGCTTTATTTTTTTCAGCGAGCCTCAGACTGGAACTGCAGCGTCCAGGAGGAAAGTACGGGCCTGATTCCTTTCCTGACCCAGACCTCTACTCCTACCGGTGGGGCTCCTACCAGATGTCATTATTGTCCTCTGCTGCTATCCTTTAAGGTTCCCTTCATCCTGGGGTGAAAAGCCAGCACTCTCAGGATGAGCTGAACCTCTCTGAGGGCATGTTTCCTTCTCTGGATAAAGATGCTGGGACCAAATACAAACACCTGCTAGTTTACAATGTAGAGGGTATGATGGACCCCACATGCTCAAAGTAATGTAGAGGGTATGATGGACCCCACATGCTCAAAGTAATGTAGAGGGTATGATGGACCCCACATGCTCAAAGTAATGTAGAGGGTATGATGGACCCCACATGCTGAAAGTAATGTAGAGGGTATGATGGACCCCACATGCTCAAAGTAATGTAAAGGGTATGATGGACCCCACATGCTCAAAGTAATGTAGAGGGTATGATGGACCCCACATGCTCAAAGTAATGTAGAGGGTATGATGGACCCCACATGCTCAAAGTAATGTAGAGGGTATGATGGACCCCACATGCTCAAAGTAATGTAGAGGGTATGATGGACCCCACATGCTCAAAGTAATGTAGAGGGTATGATGGACCCCACATGCTCAAAGTAATGTAGAGGGTATGATGGACCCCACATGCTCAAAGTAATGTAGAGGGTATGATGGACCCCACATGCTCAAAGTAATGTAGAGGGTATGATGGACCCCACATGCTCAAAGTAATGTAAAGGGTATGATGGACCCCACATGCTCAAAGTAATGTAGAGGGTATGATGGACCCCACATGCTCAAAGTAATGTAGAGGGTATGATGGACACCACATGCTCAAAGTAATGTAGAGGGTATGATGGACCCCACATGCTCAAAGTAATGTAAAGGGTATGATGGACCCCACATGCTCAAAGTAATGTAGAGGGTATGATGGACCCCACATGCTCAAAGTAATGTAGAGGGTATGATGGACCCCACATGCTCAAAGTAATGTAGAGGGTATGATGGACCCCACATGCTCAAAGTAATGTAGAGGGTATGATGGACCCCACATGCTCAAAGTAATGTAGAGGGTATGATGGACCCCACATGCTCAAAGTAATGTAGAGGGTATGATGGACCCCACATGCTCAAAGTAATGTAGAGGGTATGATGGACCCCACATGCTCAAAGTAATGTAGAGGGTATGATGGACCCCACATGCTCAAAGTAATGTAAAGGGTATGATGGACCCCACATGCTCAAAGTAATGTAGAGGGTATGATGGACCCCACATGCTCAAAGTAATGTAGAGGGTATGATGGACACCACATGCTCAAAGTAATGTAGAGGGTATGATGGACCCCACATGCTGAAAGTAATGTAAAGGGTATGATGGACCCCACATGCTCAAAGTAATGTAGAGGGTATGATGGACCCCACATGCTCAAAGTAATGTAGAGGGTATGATGGACCCCACATGCTCAAAGTAATGTAGAGGGTATGATGGACCCCACATGCTCAAAGTAATGTAGAGGGTATGATGGACCCCACATGCTCAAAGTAATGTAGAGGGTATGATGGACCCCACATGCTCAAAGTAATGTAGAGGGTATGATGGACCCCACATGCTCAAAGTAATGTAGAGGGTATGATGGACCCCACATGCTCAAAGTAATGTAGAGGGTATGATGGACCCCACATGCTCAAAGTAATGTAGAGGGTATGATGGACCCCACATGCTCAAAGTAATGTAGAGGGTATGATGGACCCCACATGCTCAAAGTAATGTAGAGGGTATGATGGACCCCACATGCTCAAAGTAATGTAGAGGGTATGATGGACCCCACATGCTGAAAGTAATGTAGAGGGTATGATGGACCCCACATGCTCAAAGTAATGTAAAGGGTATGATGGACCCCACATGCTCAAAGTAATGTAGAGGGTATGATGGACCCCACATGCTCAAAGTAATGTAGAGGGTATGATGGACCCCACATGCTCAAAGTAATGTAGAGGGTATGATGGACCCCACATGCTCAAAGTAATGTAGAGGGTATGATGGACCCCACATGCTCAAAGTAATGTAGAGGGTATGATGGACCCCACATGCTCAAAGTAATGTAGAGGGTATGATGGACCCCACATGCTCAAAGTAATGTAGAGGGTATGATGGACCCCACATGCTCAAAGTAATGTAGAGGGTATGATGGACCCCACATGCTCAAAGTAATGTAAAGGGTATGATGGACCCCACATGCTCAAAGTAATGTAGAGGGTATGATGGACCCCACATGCTCAAAGTAATGTAGAGGGTATGATGGACACCACATGCTCAAAGTAATGTAGAGGGTATGATGGACCCCACATGCTGAAAGTAATGTAAAGGGTATGATGGACCCCACATGCTCAAAGTAATGTAGAGGGTATGATGGACCCCACATGCTCAAAGTAATGTAGAGGGTATGATGGACACCACATGCTCAAAGTAATGTAGAGGGTATGATGGACCCCACATGCTGAAAGTAATGTAAAGGGTATGATGGACCCCACATGCTCAAAGTAATGTAGAGGGTATGATGGACCCCACATGCTCAAAGTAATGTAGAGGGTATGATGGACCCCACATGCTCAAAGTAATGTAGAGGGTATGATGGACCCCACATGCTGAAAGTAATGTAAAGGGTATGATGGACCCCACATGCTCAAAGTAATGTAGAGGGTATGATGGACCCCACATGCTGAAAGTAATGTAAAGGGTATGATGGACCCCACATGCTCAAAGTAATGTAGAGGGTATGATGGACCCCACATGCTCAAAGTAATGTAGAGGGTATGATGGACCCCACATGCTCATAGTAATGTAGAGGGTATGATGGACCCCACATGCTCAAAGTAATGTAGAGGGTATGATGGACCCCACATGCTGAAAGTAATGTAAAGGGTATGATGGACCCCACATGCTGAAAGTAATGTAAAGGGTATGATGGACCCCACATGCTCAAAGTAATGTAGAGGGTATGATGGACCCCACATGCTCAAAGTAATGTAGAGGGTATGATGGACCCCACATGCTCAAAGTAATGTAGAGGGTATGATGGACCCCACATGCTCAAAGTAATGTAAAGGGTATGATGGACCCCACATGCTCAAAGTAACAAGTGCACACCGAGGTTCTTTATTCAAATAAGAGCAGACTTTATGACTGACTACATTCACAGAGGTGCTTAGTAAGGCACATGTTCTACACTTCATGTTGTCCAACATGATCCATCCACGGGCTGATTGTTGGCAGTAAAAAGACATCTTGTGAGAGTGGAACCTGGATGTAAGAACCCTGCGAGAGTGGAACCTGGATGTAAGAACCTTGTGAGAGTGGAACCTGGATGTAAGAACCCTGTGAGAGTGGAACCTATATGTAAGAACCCTGGGAGAGTGGAACCTGGATGTAAGAACCTTGTGAGAGTGGAACCTGGATGTAAGAACCCTGTGAGAGTGGAACCTGGATGCAAGAACCTTGTGAGAGTGGAACCTATATGTAAGAACCCTGGGAGAGTGGAACCTGGATGTAAGAACCTTGTGAGAGTGGAACCTGGATGTAAGAACCTTGTGAGAGTGGAACCTGGATGTAAGAACCTTGTGAGAGTGGAACCTGGATGTAAGAACCCTGTGAGAGTGGAACCTGGATGTAAGAACCCTGTGAGAGTGGAACCTGGATGTAAGAACCCTGGGAGAGTGGAACCTGGATGTAAGAACCCTGTGAGAGTGGAACCTGGATGTAAGAACCTTGTGAGAGTGGAACCTGGATGTAAGAACCCTGGGAGAGTGGAACCTGGATGTAAGAACCCTGTGAGAGTGGAACCTGGATGTAAGAACCCTGTGAGAGTGGAACCTGGATGTAAGAACCCTGGGAGAGTGGAACCTGGATGTAAGAACCCTGTGAGAGTGGAACCTGGATGTAAGAACCTTGTGAGAGTGGAACCTGGATGTAAGAACCCTGGGAGAGTGGAACCTGGATGTAAGAACCCTGTGAGAGTGGAACCTGGATGTAAGAACCCTGTGAGAGTGGAACCTGGATGTAAGAACCCTGTGAGAGTGGAACCTGGATGTAAGAACCTTGTGAGAGTGGAACCTGGGTGTAAGAAACTTGTGAGAGTAGAACCTGGATGTAAGAACCTTGTGAGAGTGGAACCTGGATGTAAGAACCCTGTGAGAGTGGAACCTGGATGTAAGAACCCTGTGAGAGTGGAACCTGGATGTAAGAACCCTGTGAGAGTGGAACCTGGATGTAAGAACCTTGTGAGAGTGGAACCTGGATGTAAGAACCTTGTGAGAGTGGAACCTGGGTGTAAGAAACTTGTGAGAGTAGAACCTGGATGTAAGAACCTTGTGAGAGTGGAACCTGGATGTAAGAACCCTGTGAGAGTGGAACCTGGATGTAAGAACCCCGTGAGAGTGGAACCTGGATGTAAGAACCCTGTGAGAGTGGAACCTGGATGTAAGAACCCTGTGAGAGTGGAACCTGGATGTAAGAACCTTGTGAGAGTGGAACCTGGGTGTAAGAAACTTGTGAGAGTAGAACCTGGATGTAAGAACCTTGTGAGAGTGGAACCTGGATGTAAGAACCCTGTGAGAGTGGAACCTGGATGTAAGAACCCTGTGAGAGTGGAACCTGGATGTAAGAACCCTGTGAGAGTGGAACCTGGATGTAAGAACCCTGTGAGAGTGGAACCTGGATGTAAGAACCCTGTGAGAGTGGAACCTGGATGTAAGAACCCTGTGAGAGTGGAACCTGGATGTAAGAACCTTGTGAGAGTGGAACCTGGGTGTAAGAAACTTGTGAGAGTAGAACCTGGATGTAAGAACCTTGTGAGAGTGGAACCTGGATGTAAGAACCCTGTGAGAGTGGAACCTGGATGTAAGAACCCCGTGAGAGTGGAACCTGGATGTAAGAACCCTGTGAGAGTGGAACCTGGATGTAAGAACCTTGTGAGAGTGGAACCTGGATGTAAGAACCTTGTGAGAGTGGAACCTGGGTGTAAGAAACTTGTGAGAGTAGAACCTGGATGTAAGAACCTTGTGAGAGTGGAACCTGGATGTAAGAACCCTGTGAGAGTGGAACCTGGATGTAAGAACCCTGTGAGAGTGGAACCTGGATGTAAGAACCCTGTGAGAGTGGAACCTGGATGTAAGAACCCTGTGAGAGTGGAACCTGGATGTAAGAACCCTGTGAGAGTGGAACCTGGATGTAAGAACCCTGTGAGAGTGGAACCTGGATGTAAGAACCCTGTGAGAGTGGAACCTGGATGTAAGAACCCTGGGAGAGTGGAACCTGGATGTAAGAACCCTGTGAGAGTGGAACCTGGATGTAAGAACCCTGTGAGAGTGGAACCTGGATGTAAGAACCCTGTGAGAGTGGAACCTGGATGTAAGAACTCCTTTGCCACTGAACAACTTTTACATGCTTCATTTATTCTGTGTCAGGCCTGCAAGCAAAAAGCAGGGCACAACATTATTGGAGTCCTCCAAGTCACTACTAGTCACTTCTTAATGCTTGTTTTTTGGGGGGGGGTTTTCTCTACATTTTTGACAAGTTTTGTCCACTTTGCCAACTCCATATGAGTCCCAAAAGACAAGAGACCCGCGTGGAAAGAAGAAGGGAATGGCTGTGGACTTAAAATGTGACTATTTAATGGTGCTCACAAGTATGGATGAAACCACCAGGCGGGCAAGTTTTAATTGTGATGAGATCAGACTTTTCTGGAAATGATGCCAGCGGAGGAGAAGAGCTACCTCTTGTTCAGTGGCGCCTCTTCCAAAAGTACACACTTATCTGACAACTCCTCCTTTGCTGATGTAATGCAAGTGATTCCCCTAATGTTTTTTATTGAAGCAATATACTTATTAAAGTTAAGTTGTTGTGATTTCTGATCTTTTGTGAGGGCACCTAAGGGACTTGTGTGTGTGTGTGTGCTCGTGTTGGCAGAGCGACACCTACATAGAACAGTTCGGATTGCAGTTGTTGTTTTGGCTTGTTAACCAAGGAAAAAGTTGATCCATTACCTCTTTTCAGTTTGTTTGTTTACAGTACAGCACTTTGTATTCTGAGTTAAGTGGTCAAAACTTTGTCACACCTATGGATCATGTTAGGTTTTTGATTTTGGACAATCAGTCACGTTTTGCACTTCCTGGTTTTGTTTGTTTCCATGCCAACCTCATTAGTTGTCACCTGTCACGTCCCTGTTCTCAGCCTCACCTGTTTTCACTAATCATCACAGCTATTTAAGTCACTCTTTTTCTTGTCTTCGTCCTGGGATCTTCACACTCACGCACCCTACCCATGCTGTTCAAACCTTTACGTCCTGTCCACAGTTCCATGCCGAGTAAGTTTATATATTTATGCCACAGTGCACTCATTTGTTTCATGTCTTTAGTCTCGCCATCGTGCTGTTTAAGTTTATAGTTCAATTGTCTTTTATGCCCTTGAGCAGGTGTTTTTGTTTCACGTTTGTACTGTTTAGCCAAGTTTCTTCCTCCATTGTGAGCGCTTTTTGTTGTTTATTAAATAAACCATGTACTTACATTCATGCCTGACTCGCCACACATCATCCTTGCATCGAGGAAGCACAAACATCCACAGTCCAAGCTTGACAAACTTCACTAAAATATGGACTTCTGTCCAGGCTGGAAACCATTTTTCATATTTACTTTGTTGTTTCTTTTGGAGAAATTTGCTTTATTTTACAATCTTTGGTTTACAAACCCCCTTAAAGAACCAATTATGTTCGTAAATCCAGGGTCCTGGGTGTGTGTGTGTGTGTGTGTGTGTGTGTGTGTGTGTGTGTGTGCATGTGTGATAGAGAGAGAGAGTGATACTTGTATACACATTTATGTGTGTGTGTGAGACAGAGAGATGCATGTATACACGTGTATGTATGTATGTATGTATGTATATTATGTATGTATGTATGTTATGTATGTATGTATGTTATGTATGTATGTATGTATATTAGGTGTGTGTATATTAGGTATGTATGTATATTAGGTATGTGTGTATATTATGTATGTATATTATGTATGTTAGGTATGTATGTATGTATGTTAGGTATGTATGTATGTATGTATGTTAGGTATGTATGTATATTATGTATGTTAGGTATGTATGTATATTATGTATGTATGTATATTATGTATGTATGTATGTTATGTATGTATGTATGTATATTAGGTATGTATGTATATTAGGTGTGTGTATATTAGGTATGTATGTATATTAGGTATGTGTGTATATTATGTATGTATATTATGTATGTTAGGTATGTATGTATGTATGTATGTTAGGTATGTATGTATGTTAGGTATGTATGTATATTATGTATGTTAGGTATGTATGTATATTATGTATGTATGTATGTATGTATATTATGTATGTATGTATGTTATGTATGTTATGTATGTATGTATGTATATTAGGTATGTATGTATATTAGGTGTGTGTATATTAGGTATGTATGTATATTAGGTATGTGTGTATATTATGTATGTATATTATGTATATTAGGTATGTGTGTATATTATGTATGTATATTATGTATGTTAGGTATGTATGTATATATGTATGTATGTATGTATGTATGTATGTATGTATATTAGGTATGTGTGTATATTAGGTATGTGTGTATATTAGGTATATATGTATGTTTATATGTATTTAAAGACAGCTTCCTGTACAGTGTCAGTATGGACTGATGCTAGAGAATGTGCATCTGACTCAGTCCTCTTCGGGCCACCTTAAAGTGAGCGTCTCTCCCCCTGCACCAGGCGGCCTCTTCGGGCCATCTTAAAGTGAGCGTCTCTCCCCCTGCACCAGGCGGCCTCTGAAGGCCCAGGTGTCCTGCAGAGGGAGACAGAAGACAACATAGTTTAAGAAAAACTACTTCAAATAAAGTGATGTCATTTCTACTAAGTGCACAAACGTGACAATTGATGCTCAATGCTTCAAAAATAATAATAATAATGCTTCATAAACCTATTCCAAGCTGCGATTGCCCAACCTCAAAAATGATATTTAGACAGATTAATATCAGCAGGAATCATAGCACATATTATTATTTTGAAGTGTGGAATGTTGAAGAGTTTGATGTGCTGACATTATTCCAACAATAGTAGGTGGACCTATTTTGTCAAAAAAAACAAGCATAAATCATTGACAGATTTCTTTTTTCATGAATTGATTAACGTGGACCCCGACTTAAAGAAGTTGAACAACTTATTGGGGTGTTAGCATTTAGTGCTCAATTGTAGGGAATATGTACTGTACTGTGCAATCTACTCATACAAGTATCAATCAATCAATCAAAGTGGTGTTTTGGCGACACCAAGTGGTAAAAATAGTTCATTACATTCGGGGAAAGACATGGGAAGTTGAATGATAAATGGGTTGTACTTGTATAGCACTTTTCTACCTTCAAGGTACTCAAAGCGCTTTGACACTACTTCCACATTTACCCATTCACACACACATTCACACACTGATGGAGGGAGCTGCCATGCAAGGCGCCAACCAGCACCCATCAGGAGCAAGGGTGAAGTGTCTTGCTCAGGACACAACGGACATGATGAGGTTGGTACTAGGTGGGATTTGAACCAGGGACCCTCAGGTTGCGCACGGCCACTCTCCCACTGTGCCACGCCGTCCCTGAATGATGCTGACACGTTTGTTCCTGGATGCTTCCTAACACACTTTGAAGACTTGGCACACTGCAAATGATTTGCCAAGATTTACAACCTTTTTACTAGAAATGTCCCTCGTTTTAAGATGTCTTTACTTCTTTTTAGTCGCCATCTTCATTTGAGCAAGAAAAGTCCTCTTTTGTCCATTCCAGATTCAACAAGTTGAGAAAATAAGTGTTCCACTATGATGTTTTTCTTTGCCTCTCCTAGAAAATCTTGTCTAAAGACTTTTACGAGGATGCTTCGTTTAAGAATTGCAAGTTGAATAATGCGAGTTTTCAGAATAAAACACCTTTCTCGATCTTAAAAGTCCTGCTAATTTCTCCTTGCATAAATCTTCATTTAGTGAACCATTCTTACTCCCCCGCCCCCCCCCCCTCAAATCTTTATCTTACTTTGTCAGCTCCTTTTGCAGAGTCTGTCATTAATATACCCTTTTTGTAATGTTGACAAAAAACCTGTTTTAGGTTGCCATATTGTTCCATTAAGGACATTAAAGGCCTACTGAAAGCCACTACTAGTCTGATAGTTTATATATCAATGATGAAATATTAAAATTGCAACACATGCCAATA
>NC_084620.1:72445490-72498201 GCF_033978795.1 Nerophis ophidion
ATAGGAGGAGGGTCCAATGATGGACACGCCCACAATGGAGGTTAGTACCCTGGGACCAGGCTCATAGGAGGAGGGTCCAATGATGGACACGCCCACAATGGAGGTTAGTACTCTGGGACCAGGCTCATAGGAGGAGGGTCCAATGATGGACACGCCCACAATGGAGGTTAGTACCCTGGGACCAGGCTCATAGGAGGAGGGTCCAATGATGGACACGCCCACAATGGAGGTTAGTACTCTGGGACCAGGCTCATAGGAGGAGGGTCCACTGATGGACACGCCCACAATGGAGGTTAGTACCCTGGGACCAGGCTCATAGGAGGAGGGTCCAATGATGGACACGCCCACAATGAAGGTTAGTACCCTGGGACCAGGCTCATAGGAGGGTCCAATGATGGACACGCCCACAATGAAGGTTAGTACCCTGGGACCAGGCTCATAGGAGGAGGGTCCAATGATGGACACGCCCACAATGGAGGTTAGTACCCTGGGACCAGGCTCATAGGAGGAGGGTCCAATGATGGACACGCCCACAATGGAGGTTAGTACTCTGGGACCAGGCTCATAGGAGGAGGGTCCACTGATGGACACGCCCACAATGGAGGTTAGTACCCTGGGACCAGGCTCATAGGAGGAGGGACCAATGATGGACACGCCCACAATGAAGGTTAGTACCCTGGGACCAGGCTCATAGGAGGAGGGTCCAATGATGGACACGCCCACAATGGAGGTTAGTACCCTGGGACCAGGCTCATAGGAGGAGGGTCCAATGATGGACACGCCCACAATAGAGGTTAGTACCCTGGGACCAGGCTCATAGGAGGAGGGTCCAATGATGGACACGCCCACAATGGAGGTTAGTACTCTGGGACCAGGCTCATAGGAGGAGGGTCCACTGATGGACACGCCCACAATAGAGGTTAGTACCCTGGGACCAGGCTCATAGGAGGAGGGTCCAATGATGGACACGCCCACAATGAAGGTTTGTACCCTGGGACCAGGCTCATAGGAGGAGGGTCCAATGATGGACACGCCCACAATGGAGGTTAGTACCCTGGGACCAGGCTCATAGGAGGAGGGTCCAATGATGGACACGCCCACAATGGAGGTTAGTACTCTGGGACCAGGCTCATAGGAGGAGGGTCCAATGATGGACACGCCCACAATGGAGGTTAGTACCCTGGGACCAGGCTCATAGGAGGAGGGTCCAATGATGGACACGCCCACAATGGAGGTTAGTACTCTGGGACCAGGCTCATAGGAGGAGGGTCCACTGATGGACACGCCCACAATGGAGGTTAGTACCCTGGGACCAGGCTCATAGGAGGAGGGTCCAATGATGGACACGCCCACAATGAAGGTTAGTACCCTGGGACCAGGCTCATAGGAGGGTCCAATGATGGACACGCCCACAATGAAGGTTAGTACCCTGGGACCAGGCTCATAGGAGGAGGGTCCAATGATGGACACGCCCACAATGGAGGTTAGTACCCTGGGACCAGGCTCATAGGAGGAGGGTCCAATGATGGACACGCCCACAATGGAGGTTAGTACTCTGGGACCAGGCTCATAGGAGGAGGGTCCACTGATGCACACGCCCACAATGGAGGTTAGTACCCTGGGACCAGGCTCATAGGAGGAGGGACCAATGATGGACACGCCCACAATGAAGGTTAGTACCCTGGGACCAGGCTCATAGGAGGAGGGTCCAATGATGGACACGCCCACAATGGAGGTTAGTACCCTGGGACCAGGCTCATAGGAGGAGGGTCCAATGATGGACACGCCCACAATGGAGGTTAGTACCCTGGGACCAGGCTCATAGGAGGAGGGTCCAATGATGGACACGCCCACAATGAAGGTTAGTACTCTGGGACCAGGCTCATAGGAGGAGGGTCCACTGATGGACACGCCCACAATGGAGGTTAGTACCCTGGGACCAGGCTCATAGGAGGAGGGTCCAATGATGGACACGCCCACAATGGAGGTTAGTACCCTGGGACCAGGCTCATAGGAGGAGGGTCCAATGATGGACACGCCCACAATGAAGGTTAGTACCCTGGGACCAGGCTCATAGGAGGAGGGTCCAATGATGGACACGCCCACAATGGAGGTTAGTACCCTGGGACCAGGCTCATAGGAGGAGGGTCCAATGATGGACACGCCCACAATGAAGGTTAGTACCCTGGGACCAGGCTCATAGGAGGAGGGTCCAATGATGGACACGCCCACAATGAAGGTTAGTACCCTGGGACCAGGCTCATAGGAGGAGGGTCCAATGATGGACACGCCCACAATGAAGGTTAGTACCCTGGGACCAGGCTCATAGGAGGAGGGTCCAATGATGGACACGCCCACAATGGAGGTTAGTACCCTGGGACCAGGCTCATAGGAGGAGGGTCCAATGATGGACACGCCCACAATGGAGGTTAGTACCCTGGGACCAGGCTCATAGGAGGAGGGTCCACTGATGGACACGCCCACAATGGAGGTTAGTACCCTGGGACCAGGCTCATAGGAGGAGGGACCAATGATGGACACGCCCACAATGAAGGTTAGTACCCTGGGACCAGGCTCATAGGAGGAGGGTCCAATGATGGACACGCCCACAATGGAGGTTAGTACCCTGGGACCAGGCTCATAGGAGGAGGGTCCAATGATGGACACGCCCACAATGGAGGTTAGTACCCTGGGACCAGGCTCATAGGAGGAGGGTCCAATGATGGACACGCCCACAATGAAGGTTAGTACTCTGGGACCAGGCTCATAGGAGGAGGGTCCACTGATGGACACGCCCACAATGGAGGTTAGTACCCTGGGACCAGGCTCATAGGAGGAGGGTCCAATGATGGACACGCCCACAATGGAGGTTAGTACCCTGGGACCAGGCTCATAGGAGGAGGGTCCAATGATGGACACGCCCACAATGAAGGTTAGTACCCTGGGACCAGGCTCATAGGAGGAGGGTCCAATGATGGACACGCCCACAATGGAGGTTAGTACCCTGGGACCAGGCTCATAGGAGGAGGGTCCAATGATGGACACGCCCACAATGAAGGTTAGTACCCTGGGACCAGGCTCATAGGAGGAGGGTCCAATGATGGACACGCCCACAATGAAGGTTAGTACCCTGGGACCAGGCTCATAGGAGGAGGGTCCAATGATGGACACGCCCACAATGAAGGTTAGTACCCTGGGACCAGGCTCATAGGAGGAGGGTCCAATGATGGACACGCCCACAATGGAGGTTAGTACCCTGGGACCAGACTCATAGGAGGAGGGTCCAATGATGGACACGCCCACAATGGAGGTTAGTACCCTGGGACCAGGCTCATAGGAGGAGGGTCCAATGATGGACACGCCCACAATGGAGGTTAGTACCCTGGGACCAGGCTCATAGGAGGAGGGTCCAATGATGGACACGCCCACAATGGAGGTTAGTACCCTGGGACCAGGCTCATAGGAGGAGGGTCCAATGATGGACACGCCCACAATGAAGGTTAGTACCCTGGGACCAGGCTCATAGGAGGAGGGTCCAATGATGGACACGCCCACAATGGAGGTTAGTACCCTGGGACCAGACTCATAGGAGGAGGGTCCAATGATGGACACGCCCACAATGGAGGTTAGTACCCTGGGACCAGGCTCATAGGAGGAGGGTCCAATGATGGACACGCCCACAATGGAGGTTAGTACCCTGGGACCAGGCTCATAGGAGGAGGGTCCAGCTGATGTAAAACAGAGCAGGACACGACTGTGTGTGTGTGTGTGTGTGTGCGTTTGTCAAAGTGACATATGGGGACATTTTTATGAAATTTCACCTTACATATGAGGACCTGTTGAAATATGGGGACATTTTCCATGTCCCCATATTTCCCGCAATGCTATCGTGTTCTAGACCCTCCCAGCATGTTCCCAGACCAAAAATCTCTAAAGTCTTCATTTGTCAAATTTTCAGAAAAAGTGTGTGAAAGTGTGTTTAATTTTTTTGGTCACCTTCGATTTTGCCCCTAGTGGCCATCTTTGCTATTATGACACACACACACACACACTTGTCCTCATATGTCATATGTCCTCATATGTCATGTGGGTCAGAAACTCACACACTCCGACATTTTGAAAAACATCTAACCATTACAGCAATAAACATACTCTTGAATTCTGAATCAAATAACAACACATTTTCAACTGATCTGATGATCTCATCCTTTTTAGTGTTAATTTTATCTATTAATTTGGTTTATCTGGAGAGGATTTGGGCTAGACAATTAGTAATAAAGGGATTATGGTGATGATTTAATTTGTTTGATTCAGTATTTTACTGTATTGGACTTTTTGCTATTCTGTTGACTAAAATACAATGCCGCACAATAATTGCTTTAAATGTGCCTGAAATGTAGGTTTTTGCATAAAAAAAAACAACCTTCAACCTTGATTGAGACAAAGGCAATAATTCAAATGCAATTCAAACTACACACAGTATTTAATATTTTCAAATGGTTACAATAGCACATTATTTGGGTATTTTTATCTTTGGGGCAAATTTAGGATTAATATGGGGATTGTTTTTGGAGGTATTCACTTTACATGGTGTTCAAGATGGTTACTTCCGCCCACTCTGAAGAGTCTCGGCGTCTGATTGGTCCAATTTTCAGTTAGGCGCCGCCTGATTGGCCGCTGGACGATGTCTGCTCCTAACAGAGGGCTAAATCACTAGTTAACTATTTTCATCATGGAAATTATACAGCTCACGTATCACACTTAATATTGAATATATATAAAAAGGGTTTTCCAAAAGGACCACTTATAATCGAAATACAAAACTTCACACACGATTTTGAGCACAACAGAGCGCTCAGTGAACAGCACTTCCGGGACCTGCAGCACCAGAGGGGGACATCTATCTTGGCCACAAACCATCTTTGACAGTCTTCGGCAGCATGGTTGAATCAGGTGAGCATAAAATGGAGTTTAACGTAATTAAATAGACCAATGTTTTTTAACATAGGAAAATAGTTCATTGTAAACAACAGTTAAATGTTTGTTGTTATTAATTGCAATCAGATTTGATTTTATGAGGTCAAATTAAGCATTTCAGTTCTGGGCCAAGGCCAAGGCATTTAAATTTTTTTTTTTAAAGTTGCATGGAAGATTATAAGTAGCAGTGATTGTCACACACACACTAGGTGTGGTGAAATTATTCTCTGCATTTGACCCATCACCCTTGATCACTATGCTAGTAAACCTTTTCTTAATTTTAAACAAGACAGACTAGAGTTCTTCAAATTGTTTATACTTTTTCTCAAATACAAATATGTCAAGCTGATAAGCACTGTGGAGTAGGCATGTTACTGATATTGTTACATTAGTTCTTTGTTTGAGAAGCTTCATGTCTGCACTGATCCTAAATTTAACAGTTTTTGAAGGGTTTGGTTCTTTGTTTTATTTCTGTGTCACTGACTTTTTTCATTTTCATGTGTGGATTTGTTAGGCGCATCAACACATGATATAGACATCGTGCCCAAAAGAAGAGCGAGACGTAATCCTGAGGCTGAAGCTACCGAGTTTATTTGATCTGGATGTGACAAGTCTTGTTTTAAGGCCCAGTGGATCAATGATTGGAAAGGTATGTCTTGTTATGTATCATATCAATGGTAACTGTATCAACATCTCATTTGGATCATTTCCTTACTGTCTAATAGAGGTTGTATTATATGGCTTTAATTAGAAGTGTTTGGAATAACAGCGTTCCACGTCCCAAGAGCTAGCTTCTGTAGCCGAGGATCGGACCGCCAAGTGCCCTGCCTTCGGCTGCCGCCCAGCTCACAATGCACCCGACCTCTATGGCCCCTCGGAGTCTTGTTCACGAGTGGGGGAAGAGTGGATCGTGAGATCGACAGGCGGATCGGTGTGGGGTCTTCGGTAATGCGGACGTTGTATTGATCCGTTGTGGTGAAGAAGGAGCTGAGCCGGAAGGCAAAGCTCTCAATTTACCGGTCGATCTACGTTCCCATCCTCACCTATGGTCATGAGCTTTGGGTCATGACCGGAAGGATAAGATCACGGGTACAAGCGGCCCAAATGAGTTTCCTCCACCGGGTAGGGGTGCTCTCCCTTAGAGATAGGGTGAGAAGCTCTGCTATCCGGGAGGAACTCAAAGTAAAGCCGCTGCTCCTCCACATGGAGAGGAGCCAGATGAGGTGGTTCGGGCATCTGGTCAGGATGCCACCCGAACGCCTCCCTAGGGAGGTGTTTAGGGCACGTCCAACCGGTAGGAGGCCACGGGGAAGACCCAGGACACGTTGGGAAAACTATGTCTCCCGGCTGGCCTGGGAACGCCTCGGGATCCCCCGGGAAGAGCTAGAC
The DNA here is from genome assembly GCF_033978795.1 of Nerophis ophidion. NCBI lineage: Eukaryota > Metazoa > Chordata > Actinopteri > Syngnathiformes > Syngnathidae > Nerophis > Nerophis ophidion. The sequence continues at coordinate 72,451,857 of NC_084620.1, forward strand.
GAAGTGGCTGGGAAGAGGGAAGTCTGGGCTTCCCTGCTTAGGCTGCTGCCACCGCGACCCCACCTCGGAAAAGCGGAAGATGATGGATGGATGGATGGATGGTATAACAGCGGTATATGAAAACGATGTTACTAATGCTGTTACTTTTACCGGTAACGAGTAAGCTAATAACTTTTATGTACGCTACAACGCTGTTACGATGCGTTTTATGTAATGTGGCATGCTACTTTTGATGTGATTGTATGTCAACAAGACAGCGTTAGAAGCACAAAAGGTTTAGTGCAGGTAATATCTTTTTACTAATGAAAGCAACCCCCGGAAGTAATTACGAACACGATATCAAATAGAAAGAGGCCTCATCCACACACAAACAAAAACATTCAACAGAACTATCTTAACTGCCACTGCTAAGCTAAAAAATACAGCTGAACTATTCTGCTGTGTCTGGGCGCTGAAGTCCCACATCACTTGGCAAAAGGCACAGCTTTTTAAAGGCACACACACACTCTGCTCTCATGAAATGTCTCTCAACTGCATATGCTAGATATTTAAAACTTTTCTTTTTCAAGTAACACATTAATTACAAACCCCGTTTCCATATGAGTTGGGAAATTGTGTTAGATGTAAATCCAAACGGAATAATTTTTTTTACAAATAATAATTAACTTAGAATTTCATGGCTGCAATACGTGCCAAAGTAGTTGGGAAAGGGCATGTTCACCACTGTGTTACATCACCTTTTCTTTCAACAACACTCAATAACCGTTTGGGAACTGAGGAAACTAATTGTTGAAGCTTGGAAGGTGGAATTCTTTCCCATTCTTGTTTTATGTAGAGCTTCAGTCTCCTCTGTCGTATTTTACGCTTCATAATGCACCACACATTTTTGATAGGACTGCAGGCCGGCCAGGAAAGTACCTGCACTCTTTTTTTATGAAGCTGAACACGTGCTGAATGTGGCTTGGCATTGTCTTGCTGAAATAAGCAGGGGCGTACATGAAAAAGTCGGCGCTTAAATGGCAGCAAATGTTGTTCCAAACAGATGGGTAACTTACAGATGTGTAAGTTACCCATGCCTTGGGCACTAATGCACCCCCATACCATCACAGATGCTGGCTTTTGAACTTTGCGTCGATAACATTCTGGATGGTTCGCTTCCCCTTTGGTCCGGATGAAACGGTGTCCAATATTTCCAAAAATAATTTGAAATGTGGGCTCGTCAGACCACAGAACACCTTTCGACTTTGCATCAGCCCATCTTAGATGATCTTGGGCCCAGAGAAGCCGGCGGCGTTTCTGGATGTTGATAATTGGCTTTCGCTTTGCATAATAGAGCTTTAACTTGCACTTACAGATATAGCAACACACTGTATTTAGTGACAGTGGTTTTCTGAAGTGTTCCTGAACTCATGTGGTGATATCCTTTAGAGATTGATGTCGGTTTTTGATACAGTGCCGTCTGAGGGATCGAAGGTCACAGTTATTCAATGTTGGTTTCCAGACATGCCGCTTACGTGGAGTGATTTCTCCGGATTCTCTGAACCTTTTGATGATATCATGGAGCGTAGATGTTGAAATCCCTAAATTTCTTGCAATTGCACTTTGAGAAAGGTTGTTCTTAAACTGTTTGACTATTTGCTCACGCAGTTGTGGACAAAGGGGTGTACCTCGCCCCATCCTTTCCTGTGAAAGACTGAGCATTTTTTGGGAAGCTGTTTTTATAGCCAATCATGGCACCCACCTGTTCCAAATTAGCCTTCACACCTGTGGGATGTCCCAAATAAGTGTTTGATGAGCATTTCTTAACTTTATCAGTATTTATTGCCACCTTTCCCAACTTGTTTGTTGCATGTTGCTGGCATCAATTTCTAAAGTTAATGATTATTTGCACCAAAAAAATGTTTATCAGTTTGAACATCAAATATCAATCAATCAATCAATGTTTACTTATATAGCCCTAAATCACTAGTGTCTCAAAGGGCTGCACAAACCACTACGACATCCTCGGTAGGCCCACATAAGGGCAAGGAAAACTCACACCCAGTGGGACGTCGGTGACAATGATGACTATGAGAACCTTAGAGAGGAGGAAAGCAATGGATGTCGAGCGGGTCTAACATGATACTGTGAAAGTTCAATCCATAATGGATCCAACACAGTCGCGAGAGTCCAGTCCAAAGCGGATCCAACACAGCAGCGAGAGTCCCGTTCACAGCGGAGCCAGCAGGAAACCATCCCAAGCGGAGGCGGATCAGCATCGCAGAGATGTCCCCAGCCGATACACAGGCAAACATATGTTGTCTTTGTAGCATATTCAACTGAATATGGGTTGAAAATGATTTGCAAATCATTGTATTCTGTTTATATTTACATCTAACACAATTTCCCAACTCATATGGAAACGGGGTTTGTACTTAATTTAATAATTATTTACATTTATGAAAGAGTAATTCTGTTTGTAATATAATTTTTAGTCAAGTAACGACTATTATTATTGCTTTTTAAAACAGATATTCCAAACATTGTTAATTGATAAACTGTTTTATCAGGATATGGTGTATTTGCTCTTGCATCAATTGAAAAAGGTTCTTTTGTGGTCGAGTACCGAGGGAAGTTCATCTCAAGACATGAGCGGGACAAGAGACAGAAACCCTCTATAAATATCTTTACTATTTATCTGGCATTATATGCTCATAATGTTAACAACAAAAAGTGCTGATAATGTTATAATTAATAAGTTCTAACATTATTTTTATGTGTTTTGTTGCAGACACCAACTGTTGATGTTCTATCTCAACATTCTCCAGACTCATGTGACCGATAAACCGACTTCATCCCTCCAACAGGTTATTACTTGACTATTTTACTATCCATCCATCAATCCATTTTCTACTACCTGTCCCTTTTTTGGGTTGGCGGGGTGTGCTTGAGCCTATCTGAGCTGCATTCGGGCGGAAGGCGGAGTACACCCTGGACAAGTCGCCACCTCATTACACGGCCAACACAAATAGACAACATTTACACTCACATTCACACACTAGGGCCAATTTAGTGTTGCCAATCAACCTATCCCCAGGTGCATGTCTTTGGAGGTAAGATGAAGCCGGAGTACCCGGAGGGAACCCACGCAGTCACGGGGAGAACATGCAAACTCCACACAGAAAGATCACGAGCCCAGGATTTAACTCAGGACTACTCAGGACCTTCGATTTGTGACGCACATGCACTTACCCCTGTTCCACCGTGCTGCCCTATATCTGCTAAAAACTTGACACAACCTATACTTCAAAAGACATTTAATCCTTTTAACCTCTCACAGATCAGTTTATATGACAACATTTTTTAAGCGTACATCCATGTTAGTCTGTGGAATTTACAACTCATGTTTAGCAAAACAGGAGATGTTACAGGTCAGCAACATGAATTCAATATGTGATCACTTGTCATGTACTCATATTGTTTGAACTAAAAAAGACTTCAGTGTGTTTCATATAAGGTCCTCATATTTTTCTGAACCACATTAGTGTGTGTTACAATGTTTAATTCAAAGCTTTAAAATGAGTGTTTCAATCCAGGTCCTCATATTTTCTGAACCACATTTTAGTGAATGTTACATTCTTAAATAATAGTCTAAGAGCTAAAACGCTATAATAATCTTTACTGTTTATGTAGAATTATATGCTCAGAATATTATCAACCAAAAGTGGTTGTTAATGTTATAATTAATTAGTTCTGACATTATATTTTTGTGTTTTGTTGCAGACACCAACTGTTGGGGTTCTATCTCAACATTCTCCAGATTCAGATGTGAGCGATAAACCGACTTCATCCCTCCAACAGGTTATTACAAGTCTATTTTTACTATATCTGCTCTAAATGTGACCCAACCTATATTTTGAAAGACATTTATTAATTTTAATCTCTCACAGATCGTTTATATGACAACATTTTCGTAAGAGTACATCCATGTTAGTCAGTAAGGAGTTTGGAACTCATGTTTAGCAAAACAGGAGATGTTACAAGTCAACAACATACATTCTACATGTGACCCCTCGTCATGTCCTTATATTGTTTGAACCAAGAAAGACTTAGGTGTGTTTCATATAAGGTCCTCATATTTTCTAAACCAGATTAGTGTGTGTTACAATGTTAATGTCCAAGCTTTAAAATGTGTGTCTCAATTCAGGTCCTCATATTTTCTGAACCAGATTTTAGTGTGTTTTATATTCTTAATTAATTGTCTAAGAGCTAAAACGCTATAATAATCTTTACTGTTTATGTAGAATTATATGCTCAGAATATTATCAACCAAAAGTGGTTGTTAATGTTATAATTAATTAGTTCTGACATTATATTTTTGTGTTTTGTTGCAGACACCAACTGTTGGGGTTCTATCTCAACATTCTCCAGATTCAGATGTGAGCGATAAACCGACTTCATCCCTCCAACAGGTTATTACAAGTCTATTTTTACTATATCTGCTCTAAATGTGACCCAACCTATATTTTGAAAGACATTTATTAATTTTAATCTCTCACAGATCGTTTATATGACAACATTTTCGTAAGAGTACATCCATGTTAGTCAGTAAGGAGTTTGGAACTCATGTTTAGCAAAACAGGAGATGTTACAAGTCAACAACATACATTCTACATGTGACCCCTCGTCATGTCCTTATATTGTTTGAACCAAGAAAGACTTAGGTGTGTTTCATATAAGGTCCTCATATTTTCTAAACCAGATTAGTGTGTGTTACAATGTTAATGTCCAAGCTTTAAAATGTGTGTCTCAATTCAGGTCCTCATATTTTCTGAACCAGATTTTAGTGTGTTTTATATTCTTAATTAATTGTCTAAGAGCTGAAACTCTGTAATAATCTTTACTATTTATCTGGCATTGTATGCTCAGAGTTTTATCCACAAAAAGTGCTGATAATGTTATAATTAATTAGTTCTGACATTATATTTTTGTGTTTTGTTGCAGAAACCAACTGTTGAGGTTCCATCTCAACATTCTCCAGATTCAGATGTGAGCCATTAACTGACTTCATCCCTCCAACAGGTTATTACATGTCTATTTTTACTATATCTGCTCTAAATTTGACCCAACCTATATTTTGAAAGACATTTATTTATTTTAATCTCTCACAGATCAGTTTATATGACAACTTTTTCGCAAGGGTACATCCATGTTAGTCAGTAGAAAGTTTAGAACTCATGTTTAGCAAAACAGGAGATGTTACAAGTCAACAACATAAATTCTACATGTGAGCACTCGTCATGTCCTTATATTGTTTGAAGCAAGAAAGACTTAGGTGTGTTTCATATAAGGTCCTCATATTTTCTGAACCAGAAAATGTGTGTTACAATGTTAATGTCCAAGCTTTAAAATGTGTGTCTCAATTCAGGTCCTCATATTTTCTGAACCAGATTTTTGTGTGTGTTACATTCTTAATGAATTGTCTAAGAGCTGAAACTCTGTAATAATCTTTACCCTTTATCTGGCATTGTATGCTCAGATTTTTATCAACAAAAAGTGGTGAGAATGTTATAATTAATTAGTTATGACATTATATTTTTGTGTTTTGTTGCAGAAACCAACTGTTGAGGTTCTATCTCAACATTCTCTAGATTCAGATGACAGCCATAAACCGACTTCATCCCTCCAACAGGTTATTACATGTCTATTTTTACTATATCTGCTCTAAATTTGACCCAACCTATATTTTGAAAGACATTTATTAATTTTAATCTCTCACAGATCAGTTTATATGACAACATTTTCGTAAGGGTACATCCATGTTAGTCAGTAGGGAGTTTGGAACTCATGTTTAGCAAAACAGGAGATGTTACAAGTCAACAACATAAATTCTACATGTGAGCACTCGTCATGTCCTCATATTGTTTGAACCAAGAAAGTGTTTTTCATATAAGGTCCTCATATTTTCTGAACCAGATTAGTGTGTGTTAAAATGTTAATGTCAAAGCTTTAAAATGAGTGTTTCAATTCAGAAAATGCAGTGCCTCTTGTTTACAGCCGGTTTTTGCAGCGCTGTTTTCATTGATCAAAGTATTTTTTCGGTGGTCGTGTTTTTGGTACATAACTTGTAAATAGTGCGCAAATAATAGGCTATATTTATATAAATACATTCAAACCCCGTTTCCATATGAGTTGGGAAATTGTGTTAGATGTACATATAAACAGGATACAATGATTTGCAAATAATTTTCAACCCCAATTCTGTTGAATATGCTACAAAGACAACATATTTGATGTTAAAACTGCTAAACATTTTTTTTGCAAAGAATTTAGGGATTTTACCATCTACGGTCCGTAAAATTATCAAAAGGTTCAGAGGATCTGGAGAAATCACTGCACGTAAGCGATGTACTGCATTAAAAACCGACATCAGTGTGTAAAAGATATCACCACATGGGCTCAGAAATACTTCAGAAAACCACTGTCAGTTACTACAGTTGGTCGCTACATCTGTAAATGCAAGTTAAAACTCTACTATGCAAAGCAAATGCCATTTATCAACAAGACAGAGGAACGCCGCGGGCTTCGCTGGGCCCGAGCTCATCTAGGATGGACTGATGCAAAGTGGAAAAGTGTTCTGTGGTCTGACGAGTCCACATTTCAAATTATATATGGAAATTGTGGACGTGGTGTTCTCCGGAACAAAGAGGAAAATAACCATCCGGCGCAAAGTTCAAAAGCCAGCATGTGTGATGGTATGGGGGTGTATTAGTGCCCAAAGCATGGGTAACTTACACATCTGAGAAGGCACCATTAATGCTGAATGGTCCATACAGGTTTTGGAGCAACATATGTTGTCATCCAAGCAACATTATCATGGGCGCCCCTGCTTATTTCAGCAAAACAATGCCAAGCCACGTGTTACAACAGCGTGTCTTCGTAGTAAAAGAGTGCGGGTACTTTCCTGGCCCGCCTGCAGTCCAGACATGTCTCCCATCGAAAATGTGTAGCGCATTATGAAGCGTAAAACACGACAACTTAAGCTTTACATCAAGCAAGAATGGTAAAGAATTCCACTTTCAAAGCTTCAACAATTAGTTTCCTCAGTTCCCAAACGTTTATTGAGTGTTGTTAAAAGAAAATGTGATGTAACACAGTGGTGAACATGCCCTTTCCCAACTACTTTGGCACGTATTGCAGCCATGAAATTCAAAGTTAATTATTATTTGCAAAAAAAAAAAAGTTTGAGTTTGAACATCAAATATGTTGTCTTTGTAATGCTTTCAATTGAATATGGGTTGAAAAGGATTTGCAAATCATTGTATTCAGTTTATATTTACATCTAACACAATTTCCCAACTTTTATGGAAACAGGGTTTGTATATATATTAGTGCTGGGCAATGATTAACATTTTTAATCGAAGTTAATCGCACTATTTCTCTTATTAATCGCGATTAACTGCATTGTATACGCAAAGCCCAATAATGAATTCAAAAGTAGTGTGTAGTGCACCTTTATTGGAATATTCTCCCACATGAAAAAAAGCGCCAAAACATTTGTTGTGCAAACACAATTTAAATCAGTCCTTGTTAAACAGTAGCAGTTAAATAGCAAATTTTATGAAAATCAACTCAAAAAAGGTAAATACAAACATTTAAGCTTATTGCCACTGCCAGGGTATTTAAGTTATCTTGTTTGTTATGGAAAATAAATATAATCTACATACAAATCTCTGAGCCACAATCATAACATCCGAACAGGCAATTTCTGAGCTAACAACAGAAACATTTTTTTTTATCAGGGATCTTATGTTTAAAAAACTTATATTATAGGTAGTGCGCTGTTTTAGGGAATTTTTGATCAAATTATCCGTAGTAGCAATATTAATAATGTTGTGTTTATTCTGCGTAGTGGACTTAAAATAATTATGACCATATCTGTTTGCTTGGTGCTTTGATAAACTGAACGCATATACATGGTACTATATTGTAATGTTATGAGCCAGGGGAAAAAAGAACTACCCTACCCAGCATGCAACAGGAGTGAGGAGCATGTATAGGTTGTGTCGCCATGACGGCATCTTGTATGTTGTGATATGCACGCTCTGAAAGCAAACGTTAAGAACTCAGCCAACACTCCTCGTCTGCATTATTGATAAATAGACAGACAACACATATACTCCGCTGCTTCACAAAGCACAATATGTTAAATGTTTACTTTTACAGTTTTCTAATTCTTCCCTTCAGATTGACAGCAGGACAAATCGCTGGAAGTAGGTATGTCTCAAGCTTCTTCCACTTGGTCCACTCCAAAGCGGGGTAAATAAATAATCCACATCATTTACTAGAATATTATATTACGTTTTGCACCTTTTCACTGTGTTATAGTCATTATTCCTTCAGTAAGAAATTGTATTTTGTCTCCTTTATGACAGCTGCAAAGGGGAAGAAGTGGAAGCAGTTGAATGACACATGTTGCATTTTGTAACTGGCAACAAAGTACCAGGTAAAAAAGATTGTGAAGCCTGCCTCCATAAAGAACTAGTAGCTCTACAGGACAGAGATTGGCTTGCCATCAAGTACTACATCCATAACAGAATTATATTAAAAAAAGGGGAAAAAAATGTTTTCCCACATCTTCTGTGGTAGTTTGAGTATGTTACCAGCAATTAAAAAAGCAAAATAAACAGCAAGCGTTTTGTATTTATTCCAGATAATTCTTAGCGACAAAATCCACAAAAACAATTCAGTTACACTTAGTCGACAATTACATTTATACCCATGTTTCTTTTAAACTCTTCTTGGTTTTAGATTACAGTAGCATGGGATTGGGATTTTTTAAAATGACAACACATCAACTAAACCAACTCAGGTGGTTTTGTTAAGTCTCTGATGTCATTAGCCTCATATGTCACATGAACCTGAAATCTTTAACACTCTGTGACGTCATGGTCATCATATGTCACATAAACTTGAAATCTTAAACACTCTGTGACGTCATGGTCGTCATATGTCACATAAACTTGAAATCTTAAACACTCTGTGATGTCATGGTCATCATATGTCACATGAACCTGAAATCTTAAACACTCTGTGATGTCATGGTCATCATATGTCACATGAACCTGAAATCTTAAACACTCTGTGACGTCATGGTCGTCATATGTCACATGAACCTGAAATCTTAAACACTCTGTGATGTCATGGTCATCATATGTCACATGAACCTGAAATCTTAAACACTCTGTGACGTCATGGTCGTCATATGTCACATAAACTTGAAATCTTAAACACTCTGGTCTTCATATGGCACCTAAACCTGACAAGTCCTCATATGTACCATAAAAATCAGGTTCAGAAAAAAACAAAAGAGTTGCAAAAATCTCAATAGACCACTGTGTTTCTAAAATTCTGGTTCACTAACCGTCTGATTCCCAGGCCTGCAGGACCATTGGAAAGGCATGTCCCCATATGTCACGTTTTTGTCATAAGTCCTCATATGTCACCCAAACACGTATGTGTGTGTGTGTGTGTGTGTGTGTGTGTGTGTGTGTGTGTGTGTGTGTGTGTGTGTGTGTGTGTGTGTGTGTGTGTGTGTGTGTGTGTGTGTGTGTGCTGCCCCCTAGTGGAGTGCTTGAGAGTCGCCTGAGCGTCTTTCTTTCAGACTTTGCTGTCGTTGATGATTTTGCAGACTTTGCACCAAATGACCCAAACAGATTTGGCAGTTGATTGAAAAAAAACACTAATAAAATACTTCCACGACACAAGTGTCCAAACTGCTTCCACTCAGGGGCCATTTTGATATTCCATCCATCCATTTCCTACCGCTTATACCCTTTGGGGTGGCAGGGGGCACTGGTGCCTGTTTCTTATTAAAAAACAATAACATCGTAAGCATTAAGGCTGCCCTCATTTTGGTTGAAGACTTAAAAAAGGGTGTCGGGCATTAAAGTGTTAAAAAGAAGTCAAATATTATTTGTATTTTTTGCAAGATTGTTGATTTACTTACTGTAAGTTGGTGTAATGCACCTTTCCACCACTTGTGGCAGCAGTGACAATATCAAACAGAAGAGAGAAGTTTCTTAAGCGCCAAAATGATGACTAAAATGGTGAAAATGTACTTTTATTTGCACCTTAATTTGATTGATTTATGTAGGAAACATATGACTTTAGTTAGAATGTATTTATTTTAGTGTATGTAAATTTATGTTTCATCAATTTGTGTGAGTTCCTTCTTTTGTTTGGTTGTTTATATTTCAGCTGACTTGATGATCATGTTGTGATGAACACATGCTTTCAAGAAGGTGAGATATCATTATTGAGCACCATCCAGATATGTTGTGATGAACACATGCTTTCAAGAAGGTGAGATAACATTATTGAACACCATCCAGATCATGTTGTGATGAACACATGCTTTCAAGAAGGTGAGATATCATTATTGAACACCATCCAGATCATGTTGTGATGAACACATGCTTTCAAGAAGGTGAGATATCATTATTGAACACCATCCAGATCATGTTGTGATGAACACATGCTTTCAAGAAGGTGAGATATCATTATTGAACACCATCCAGATCATGTTGTGATGAACACATGCTTTCAAGAAGGTGAGATAACATTATTGAACACCATCCAGATCATGTTGTGATGAACACATGCTTTCAAGAAGGTGAGATAACATTATTGAACACCATCCAGATCAAGAGTCTAACTCAGTGTTAACATTTCAGTGGGCCCCGGGCCCCTCTGTAGTGGAAAAGTTGGGCCCTGAGGGTAAAAATGTGAAGAGGCTGTGCTCATGATAACTTCTGATTTAGTTACTGACAGAAAAGTAGAAATCTATTTGGAAGTGTTTGCCCTTTTTGTCAAAGAAAATGGTTTTATTGGCAAAAGCAGAAAGTATGCAACGTTTTCCCCCGTAGAAGTCTTTGAAGTCAAGTAGCTGGCCCTTTAAAAAGTGACATTTGAAAAGATGACATTTAAAAGATGACAACATTGATTGGAATTATTCTTCTTCTTCAATCCCAATACTTCTTGAAAATAAAAAAACGGATTAAAAGTCTCCAAAAACCCTCTCATAAAAGTGTTCAAACTGACTCAAATATCAAAGTTTTCACTTTTGATGCTAAAATCTTGTGATTAATCTGGCGATGAAGTTTTTATTAGTGGAAGTTGTAGCGGACAAAAGTTTTCATCAGTGGAAGTTGTAGCGGACAAAAGTTTTCATCAGTGGAAGTTGTAGCGGACAAAAGTTTTCATTAGTGGAAGTTGTAGCGAACAAAAGTTTTCATTAGATGAAGTTGTAGCGGACAAAAGTTTTCATTAGTGGAAGTTGTAGCGGACAAAAGTTTTCATTAGTGGAAGTTGTAGCGGACAAAAGTTTTCATTAGTGGAAGTTGTAGCGAACAAAAGTTTTCATTAGTGGAAGTTGTAGCGAACAAAAGTTTTCATCAGTGGAAGTTGTAGCGAACAAAAGTTTTCATTAGTGGAAGTTGTAGCGAACAAAAGTTTTCATTAGTGGAAGTTGTAGCGGACAAAAGTTTTCATCAGTGGAAGTTGTAGCGAACAAAAGTTTTCATTAGTGGAAGTTGTAGCGAACAAAAGTTTTCATTAGTGGAAGTTGTCGCGGACAAAAGTTTTCATTAGTGGAAGTTGTAGCGGACAAAAGTTTTCATTAGTGGAAGTTGTAGCGGACAAAAGTTTTCATCATTGGAAGTTGTAGCGGACAAAAGTTTTCATCAGTGGAAGTTGTAGCGGACAAAAGTTTTCATTAGTGGAAGTTGTAGCGGACAAAAGTTTTTATTAGTGGAAGTTGTAGCGGACAAAAGTTTTTATCAGTGGAAGTTGTAGCGGACAAAAGTTTTTATTAGTGGAAGTTGTAGCGGACAAAAGTTTTCATTAGTGGAAGTTGTAGCGGACAAAAGTTTTTATTAGTGGAAGTTGTAGCGGACAAAAGTTTTTATCAGTGGAAGTTGTAGCGGACAAAAGTTTTTATTAGTGGAAGTTGTAGCGGACAAAAGTTTTCATTAGTGGAAGTTGTAGCGGACAAAAGTTTTCATCAGTGGAAGTTGTAGCGAACAAAAGTTTTCATCAGTGGAAGTTGTAGCGGACAAAAGTTTTCATTAGTGGAAGTTGTAGCGGACAAAAGTTTTCATCAGTGGAAGTTGTAGCGGACAAAAGTTTTCATCAGTGGAAGTTGTAGCGGACAAAAGTTTTTATTAGTGGAAGTTGTAGCGGACAAAAGTTTTTATCAGTGGAAGTTGTAGCGGACAAAAGTTTTTATCAGTGGAAGTTGTAGCGGACAAAAGTTTTTATTAGTGGAAGTTGTAGCGGACAAAAGTTTTCATTAGTGGAAGTTGTAGCGGACAAAAGTTTTCATCAGTGGAAGTTGTAGCGAACAAAAGTTTTCATTAGTGGAAGTTGTAGCGAACAAAAGTTTTCATTAGTGGAAGTTGTAGCGGACAAAAGTTTTCATTAGTGGAAGTTGTAGCGGACAAAAGTTTTCATTAGTGGAAGTTGTAGCGGACAAAAGTTTTCATCATTGGAAGTTGTAGCGGACAAAAGTTTTCATCAGTGGAAGTTGTAGCGGACAAAAGTTTTCATTAGTGGAAGTTGTAGCGGACAAAAGTTTTTATTAGTGGAAGTTGTAGCGGACAAAAGTTTTTATCAGTGGAAGTTGTAGCGGACAAAAGTTTTTATTAGTGGAAGTTGTAGCGGACAAAAGTTTTCATTAGTGGAAGTTGTAGCGGACAAAAGTTTTTATTAGTGGAAGTTGTAGCGGACAAAAGTTTTTATCAGTGGAAGTTGTAGCGGACAAAAGTTTTTATTAGTGGAAGTTGTAGCGGACAAAAGTTTTCATTAGTGGAAGTTGTAGCGGACAAAAGTTTTCATCAGTGGAAGTTGTAGCGGACAAAAGTTTTCATCAGTGGAAGTTGTAGCGGACAAAAGTTTTCATTAGTGGAAGTTGTAGCGGACAAAAGTTTTCATCAGTGGAAGTTGTAGCGGACAAAAGTTTTCATCAGTGGAAGTTGTAGCGGACAAAAGTTTTTATTAGTGGAAGTTGTAGCGGACAAAAGTTTTTATCAGTGGAAGTTGTAGCGGACAAAAGTTTTTATCAGTGGAAGTTGTAGCGGACAAAAGTTTTTATTAGTGGAAGTTGTAGCGGACAAAAGTTTTCATTAGTGGAAGTTGTAGCGGACAAAAGTTTTCATCAGTGGAAGTTGTAGCGAACAAAAGTTTTCATTAGTGGAAGTTGTAGCGGACAAAAGTTTTCATTAGTGGAAGTTGTAGCGGACAAAAGTTTTCATCAGTGGAAGTTGTAGCGGACAAAATTTTTCATCAGTGGAAGTTGTAGCGGACAAAAGTTTTTATTAGTGGAAGTTGTAGCGGACAAAAGTTTTTATCAGTGGAAGTTGTAGCGGACAAAAGTTTTTATTAGTGGAAGTTGGAGCGGACAAAAGTTTTCATTAGTGGAAGTTGTAGCAGACAAAAGTTTTCATCAGTGGAAGTTATAGCGAACAAAAGTTTTCATTAGTGGAAGTTGTAGCGGACAAAAGTTTTCATTAGTGGAAGTTGTAGCGGACAAAAGTTTTCATCAGTGGAAGTTGTAGCGGACAAAAGTTTTCATCAGTGGAAGTTGTAGCGGACCAAATTTTTATTAGTGGAAGTTGTAGCGGACAAAAGTGTTCACTAGTGGAAGTTGTAGCGGACAAAAGTTTTTATTAGTGGAAGTTGTAGCGGACAAAAGTTTTTATCAGTGGAAGTTGTAGCGGACAAAAGATTTTATTAGTGGAAGTGGTAGCGGACAAAAGTTTTCATCAGTGGAAGTTGTAGCGAACAAAAGTTTTCATCAGTGGAAGTTGTAGCGAACAAAAGTTTTTATTAGTGGGAGTTGTAGCGAACAAAAGTTTTCATCAGTGGAAGTTGTAGCGAACAAAAGTTTTCATCAGTGGAAGTTGTAGCGGACAAAAGTTTTTATCAGTGGAAGTTGTAGCGAACAAAAGTTTTCATCAGGGGAAGTTGTAGTGGACAAAAGTTTTCATTAGTGGAAGTTGTAGCGAACAAAAGTTTTCATCAGTTGAAGTTGTAGCGAACAAAAGTTTTCATCAGTGGAAGTTGTAGCGGACAAAAGTTTTCATTAGTGGAAGTTGTAGCAGACAAAAGTTTTCATTAGTGGAAGTTGTAGCGAACAAAAGTGTTCATTAGTGGAAGTTGTAGCGGACAAAAGTTTTTATCAGTGGAAGTTGTAGCGAACAAAAGTTTTCATCAGGGGAAGTTGTAGTGGACAAAAGTTTTCATTAGTGGAAGTTGTAGCGAACAAAAGTTTTCATCAGTTGAAGTTGTAGCGAACAAAAGTTTTCATCAGTGGAAGTTGTAGCGGACAAAAGTTTTCATTAGTGGAAGTTGTAGCAGACAAAAGTTTTCATTAGTGGAAGTTGTAGCGAACAAAAGTGTTCATTAGTGGAAGTTGTAGCGGACAAAAGTTTTCATTAGTGGAAGTTGTAGCGAACAAAAGTTTTCATTAGATGAAGTTGTAGCGGACAAAAGTTTTTATCAGTGGAAGTTGTAGCGGACAAAAGTTTTTATTAGTGGAAGTTGTAGCGGACAAAAGTTTTCATTAGTGGAAGTTGTAGCGGACAAAAGTTTTTATTAGTGGAAGTTGTAGCGGACAAAAGTTTTTATCAGTGGAAGTTGTAGCGGACAAAAGTTTTTATTAGTGGAAGTTGTAGCGGACAAAAGTTTTCATTAGTGGAAGTTGTAGCGGACAAAAGTTTTCATCAGTGGAAGTTGTAGCGAACAAAAGTTTTCATCAGTGGAAGTTGTAGCGGACAAAAGTTTTCATTAGTGGAAGTTGTAGCGGACAAAAGTTTTCATCAGTGGAAGTTGTAGCGGACAAAAGTTTTCATCAGTGGAAGTTGTAGCGGACAAAAGTTTTTATTAGTGGAAGTTGTAGCGGACAAAAGTTTTTATCAGTGGAAGTTGTAGCGGACAAAAGTTTTTATCAGTGGAAGTTGTAGCGGACAAAAGTTTTTATTAGTGGAAGTTGTAGCGGACAAAAGTTTTCATTAGTGGAAGTTGTAGCGGACAAAAGTTTTCATCAGTGGAAGTTGTAGCGAACAAAAGTTTTCATTAGTGGAAGTTGTAGCGAACAAAAGTTTTCATTAGTGGAAGTTGTAGCGGACAAAAGTTTTCATTAGTGGAAGTTGTAGCGGACAAAAGTTTTCATTAGTGGAAGTTGTAGCGGACAAAAGTTTTCATCATTGGAAGTTGTAGCGGACAAAAGTTTTCATCAGTGGAAGTTGTAGCGGACAAAAGTTTTCATTAGTGGAAGTTGTAGCGGACAAAAGTTTTTATTAGTGGAAGTTGTAGCGGACAAAAGTTTTTATCAGTGGAAGTTGTAGCGGACAAAAGTTTTTATTAGTGGAAGTTGTAGCGGACAAAAGTTTTCATTAGTGGAAGTTGTAGCGGACAAAAGTTTTTATTAGTGGAAGTTGTAGCGGACAAAAGTTTTTATCAGTGGAAGTTGTAGCGGACAAAAGTTTTTATTAGTGGAAGTTGTAGCGGACAAAAGTTTTCATTAGTGGAAGTTGTAGCGGACAAAAGTTTTCATCAGTGGAAGTTGTAGCGGACAAAAGTTTTCATCAGTGGAAGTTGTAGCGGACAAAAGTTTTCATTAGTGGAAGTTGTAGCGGACAAAAGTTTTCATCAGTGGAAGTTGTAGCGGACAAAAGTTTTCATCAGTGGAAGTTGTAGCGGACAAAAGTTTTTATTAGTGGAAGTTGTAGCGGACAAAAGTTTTTATCAGTGGAAGTTGTAGCGGACAAAAGTTTTTATTAGTGGAAGTTGTAGCGGACAAAAGTTTTCATTAGTGGAAGTTGTAGCGGACAAAAGTTTTCATCAGTGGAAGTTGTAGCGAACAAAAGTTTTCATTAGTGGAAGTTGTAGCGGACAAAAGTTTTCATTAGTGGAAGTTGTAGCGGACAAAAGTTTTCATCAGTGGAAGTTGTAGCGGACAAAATTTTTCATCAGTGGAAGTTGTAGCGGACAAAAGTTTTTATTAGTGGACGTTGTAGCGGACAAAAGTTTTTATCAGTGGAAGTTGTAGCGGACAAAAGTTTTTATTAGTGGAAGTTGTAGCGGACAAAAGTTTTTATTAGTGGAAGTTGTAGCGGACAAAAGTTTTCATTAGTGGAAGTTGTAGCGGACAAAAGTTTTCATCAGTGGAAGTTGTAGCGAACAAAAGTTTTCATCAGTGGAAGTTGTAGCGGACAAAAGTTTTCATTAGTGGAAGTTGTAGCGGACAAAAGTTTTCATCAGTGGAAGTTGTAGCGGACAAAATTTTTCATCAGTGGAAGTTGTAGCGGACAAAAGTTTTTATTAGTGGAAGTTGTAGCGGACAAAAGTTTTTATCAGTGGAAGTTGTAGCGGACAAAAGTTTTTATTAGTGGAAGTTGTAGCGGACAAAAGTTTTCATTAGTGGAAGTTGTAGCAGACAAAAGTTTTCATCAGTGGAAGTTGTAGCGAACAAAAGTTTTCATTAGTGGAAGTTGTAGCGGACAAAAGTTTTCATTAGTGGAAGTTGTAGCGGACAAAAGTTTTCATCAGTGGAAGTTGTAGCGGACAAAAGTTTTCATCAGTGGAAGTTGTAGCGGACCAAATTTTTACTAGTGGAAGTTGTAGCGGACAAAAGTGTTCACTAGTGGAAATTGTAGCGGACAAAAGTTTTTATTAGTGGAAGTTGTAGCGGACAAAAGTTTTTATCAGTGGAAGTTGTAGCGGACAAAAGATTTTATTAGTGGAAGTGGTAGCGGACAAAAGTTTTCATCAGTGGAAGTTGTAGCGAACAAAAGTTTTCATCAGTGGAAGTTGTAGCGAACAAAAGTTTTTATTAGTGGAAGTTGTAGCGAACAAAAGTTTTCATCAGTGGAAGTTGTAGCGAACAAAAGTTTTCATCAGTGGAAGTTGTAGCGGACAAAAGTTTTTATCAGTGGAAGTTGTAGCGAACAAAAGTTTTCATCAGTGGAAGTTGTAGTGGACAAAAGTTTGCATTAGTGGAAGTTGTAGCGAACAAAAGTTTTCATCAGTTGAAGTTGTAGCGAACAAAAGTTTTCATCAGTGGAAGTTGTAGCGGACAAAAGTTTTCATTAGTGGAAGTTGTAGCAGACAAAAGTTTTCATTAGTGGAAGTTGTAGCGAACAAAAGTGTTCATTAGTGGAAGTTGTAGCGGACAAAAGTTTTCATTAGTGGAAGTTGTAGCGAACAAAAGTTTTCATTAGATGAAGTTGTAGCGGACAAAAGTTTTCATCATTGGAAGTTGTAGCGGACAAAAGTTTTCATCAGTGGAAGTTGTAGCGGACAAAAGTTTTCATTAGTGGAAGTTGTAGCGGACAAAAGTTTTTATTAGTGGAAGTTGTAGCGGACAAAAGTTTTTATCAGTGGAAGTTGTAGCGGACAAAAGTTTTTATTAGTGGAAGTTGTAGCGGACAAAAGTTTTCATTAGTGGAAGTTGTAGCGGACAAAAGTTTTTATTAGTGGAAGTTGTAGCGGACAAAAGTTTTTATCAGTGGAAGTTGTAGCGGACAAAAGTTTTTATTAGTGGAAGTTGTAGCGGACAAAAGTTTTCATTAGTGGAAGTTGTAGCGGACAAAAGTTTTCATCAGTGGAAGTTGTAGCGAACAAAAGTTTTCATCAGTGGAAGTTGTAGCGGACAAAAGTTTTCATTAGTGGAAGTTGTAGCGGACAAAAGTTTTCATCAGTGGAAGTTGTAGCGGACAAAAGTTTTCATCAGTGGAAGTTGTAGCGGACAAAAGTTTTTATTAGTGGAAGTTGTAGCGGACAAAAGTTTTTATCAGTGGAAGTTGTAGCGGACAAAAGTTTTTATCAGTGGAAGTTGTAGCGGACAAAAGTTTTTATTAGTGGAAGTTGTAGCGGACAAAAGTTTTCATTAGTGGAAGTTGTAGCGGACAAAAGTTTTCATCAGTGGAAGTTGTAGCGAACAAAAGTTTTCATTAGTGGAAGTTGTAGCGAACAAAAGTTTTCATTAGTGGAAGTTGTAGCGGACAAAAGTTTTCATTAGTGGAAGTTGTAGCGGACAAAAGTTTTCATTAGTGGAAGTTGTAGCGGACAAAAGTTTTCATCATTGGAAGTTGTAGCGGACAAAAGTTTTCATCAGTGGAAGTTGTAGCGGACAAAAGTTTTTATCAGTGGAAGTTGTAGCGGACAAAAGTTTTCATCATTGGAAGTTGTAGCGGACAAAAGTTTTTATCAGTGGAAGTTGTAGCGGACAAAAGTTTTTATCAGTGGAAGTTGTAGCGGACAAAAGTTTTTATTAGTGGAAGTTGTAGCGGACAAAAGTTTTCATTAGTGGAAGTTGTAGCGGACAAAAGTTTTCATCAGTGGAAGTTGTAGCGAACAAAAGTTTTCATTAGTGGAAGTTGTAGCGAACAAAAGTTTTCATTAGTGGAAGTTGTAGCGGACAAAAGTTTTCATTAGTGGAAGTTGTAGCGGACAAAAGTTTTCATTAGTGGAAGTTGTAGCGGCCAAAGTTTTCATCATTGGAAGTTGTAGCGGACAAAAGTTTTCATCAGTGGAAGTTGTAGCGGACAAAAGTTTTCATTAGTGGAAGTTGTAGCGGACAAAAGTTTTTATTAGTGGAAGTTGTAGCGGACCAAATTTTTATTAGTGGAAGTTGTAGCGGACAAAAGTGTTCATTAGTGGAAGTTGTAGCGGACAAAAGTTTTTATTAGTGGAAGTTGTAGCGGACAAAAGTTTTTATCAGTGGAAGTTGTAGCGGACAAAAGATTTTATTAGTGGAAGTGGTAGCGAACAAAAGTTTTCATCAGTGGAAGTTGTAGCGAACAAAAGTTTTCATCAGTGGAAGTTGTAGCGAACAAAAGTTTTTATTAGTGGAAGTTGTAGCGAACAAAAGTTTTCATCAGTGGAAGTTGTAGCAAACAAAAGTTTTCATCAGTGGAAGTTGTAGCGGACAAAAGTTTTTATCAGTGGAAGTTGTAGCGAACAAAAGTTTTCATCAGTGGAAGTTGTAGTGGACAAAAGTTTTCATTAGTGGAAGTTGTAGCGAACAAAAGTTTTCATCAGTTGAAGTTGTAGCGAACAAAAGTTTTCATCAGTGGAAGTTGTAGCGGACAAAAGTTTTCATTAGTGGAAGTTGTAGCAGACAAAAGTTTTCATTAGTGGAAGTTGTAGCGAACAAAAGTGTTCATTAGTGGAAGTTGTAGCGGACAAAAGTTTTCATTAGTGGAAGTTGTAGCGAACAAAAGTTTTCATTAGATGAAGTTGTAGTGGACAAAAGTTTTCATTAGTGGAAGTTGTAGCGGACAAAAGTTTTCATCAGTGGAAGTTGTAGCGAACAAAAGTTTTCATCAGTGGAAGTTGTAGCGGACAAAAGTTTTCATTAGTGGAAGTTGTAGCAGACAAAAGCTTTCATCAGTGGAAGTTGTAGCGAACAAAAGTTTTCATTAGTGGAAGTTGTAGCGGACAAAAGTTTTCATTAGTGGAAGTTGTAGTGGACAAAAGTTTTCATCAGTGGAAGTTGTAGCGGACAAAAGTTTTCATCAGTGGAAGTTGTAGCGGACAAAAGTTTTCATTAGTGGAAGTTGTAGCGGACAAAAGTTTTTATTAGTGGAAGTTGTAGCGGACAAAAGTTTTTATCAGTGGAAGTTGTAGCGGACAAAAGTTTTTATTAGTGGAAGTTGTAGCGGACAAAAGTTTTCATTAGTGGAAGTTGTAGCGGACAAAAGTTTTTATTAGTGGAAGTTGTAGCGGACAAAAGTTTTTATCAGTGGAAGTTGTAGCGGACAAAAGTTTTTATTAGTGGAAGTTGTAGCGGACAAAAGTTTTCATTAGTGGAAGTTGTAGCGGACAAAAGTTTTCATCAGTGGAAGTTGTAGCGAACAAAAGTTTTCATCAGAGGAAGTTGTAGCGGACAAAAGTTTTCATTAGTGGAAGTTGTAGCGGACAAAAGTTTTCATCAGTGGAAGTTGTAGCGGACAAAAGTTTTCATCAGTGGAAGTTGTAGCGGACAAAAGTTTTTATTAGTGGAAGTTGTAGCGGACAAAAGTTTTTATCAGTGGAAGTTGTAGCGGACAAAAGTTTTTATCAGTGGAAGTTGTAGCGGACAAAAGTTTTTATTAGTGGAAGTTGTAGCGGAAAAAAGTTTTCATTAGTGGAAGTTGTAGCGGACAAAAGTTTTCATCAGTGGAAGTTGTAGCGAACAAAAGTTTTCATTAGTGGAAGTTGTAGCGGACAAAAGTTTTCATTAGTGGAAGTTGTGGCGGACAAAAGTTTTCATCAGTGGAAGTTGTGGCGGACAAAATTTTTCATTAGTGGAAGTTGTAGCGGACAAAAGTTTTCATTCGTGGAAGTTGTAGCGGACAAAAGTTTTCATCAGTGGAAGTTGTAGCGGACAAAAGTTTTCATCAGTGGAAGTTGTAGCGGACAAAAGTTTTCATTAGTGGAAGTTGTAGCGGACAAAAGTTTTTATTAGTGGAAGTTGTAGCGGTCAAAAGTTTTTATTAGTGGAAGTTGTAGCGGACAAAAGTTTTCATTAGTGGAAGTTGTAGCGGACAAAAGTTTTTATTAGTGGAAGTTGTAGCGGTCAAACGTTTTTATTAGTGGAAGTTGTAGCGGACAAAAGTTTTCATTAGTGGAAGTTGTAGCGGACAAAAGTTTTTATTAGTGGAAGTTGTAGCGGACAAAAGTTTTTATCAGTGGAAGTTGTAGCGGACAAAAGTTTTTATTAGTGGAAGTTGTAGCGGACAAAAGTTTTCATTAGTGGAAGTTGTAGCGGACAAAAGTTTTCATCAGTGGAAGTTGTAGCGAACAAAAGTTTTCATCAGTGGAAGTTGTAGCGGACAAAAGTTTTCATTAGTGGAAGTTGTAGCGGACAAAAGTTTTCATCAGTGGAAGTTGTAGCGGACAAAAGTTTTCATCTGTGGAAGTTGTAGCGGACAAAAGTTTTTATTAGTGGAAGTTGTAGCGGACAAAAGTTTTCATTAGTGGAAGTTGTAGCGGACAAAAGTTTTCATCAGTGGAAGTTGTAGCGAACAAACGTTTTCATTAGTGGAAGTTGTAGCGGACAAAAGTTTTCATTAGTGGAAGTTGTAGCGGACAAAAGTTTTCATCAGTGGAAGTTGTAGCGGACAAAATGTTTCATCAGTGGAAGTTGTAGCGGACAAAAGTTTTTATTAGTGGAAGTTGTAGCGGACAAAAGTTTTTATCAGTGGAAGTTGTAGCGGACAAAAGTTTTCATTAGTGGAAGTTGTAGCGGACAAAAGTTTTCATCAGTGGAAGTTGTAGCGGACAAAAGTTTTCATCAGTGGAAGTTGTAGCGGACAAAAGTTTTCATTAGTGGAAGTTGTAGCGGACAAAAGTTTTTATTAGTGGAAGTTGTAGCGGACAAAAGTTTTTATCAGTGGAAGTTGTAGCGGTCAAAAGTTTTTATTAGTGGAAGTTGTAGCGGACAAAAGTTTTTATCAGTGGAAGTTGTAGCGGTCAAAAGTTTTTATTAGTGGAAGTTGTAGCGGACAAAAGTTTTCATTAGTGGAAGTTGTAGCGGACAAAAGTTTTTATTAGTGGAAGTTGTAGCGGACAAAAGTTTTTATCAGTGGAAGTTGTAGCGGACAAAAGTTTTTATTAGTGGAAGTTGTAGCGGACAAAAGTTTTCATTAGTGGAAGTTGTAGCGGACAAAAGTTTTCATCAGTGGAAGTTGTAGCGAACAAAAGTTTTCATCAGTGGAAGTTGTAGCGGACAAAAGTTTTCATTAGTGGAAGTTGTAGCGGACAAAAGTTTTCATCAGTGGAAGTTGTAGCGGACAAAAGTTTTCATCTGTGGAAGTTGTAGCGGACAAAAGTTTTTATTAGTGGAAGTTGTAGCGGACAAAAGTTTTTATCAGTGGAAGTTGTAGCGGACAAAAGTTTTTATTAGTGGAAGTTGTAGCGGACAAAAGTTTTCATTAGTGGAAGTTGTAGCGGACAAAAGTTTTCATCAGTGGAAGTTGTAGCGAACAAAAGTTTTCATTAGTGGAAGTTGTAGCGGACAAAAGTTTTCATTAGTGGAAGTTGTAGCGGACAAAAGTTTTCATCAGTGGAAGTTGTAGCGGACAAAATGTTTCATCAGTGGAAGTTGTAGCGGACAAAAGTTTTTATTAGTGGAAGTTGTAGCGGACAAAAGTTTTTATCAGTGGAAGTTGTAGCGGACAAAAGTTTTTATTAGTGGAAGTTGTAGCGGACAAAAGTTTTCATTAGTGGAAGTTGTAGCAGACAAAAGTTTTCATCAGTGGAAGTTGTAGCGAACAAAAGTTTTCAGTAGTGGAAGTTGTAGCGGACAAAAGTTTTCATTAGTGGAAGTTGTAGCGGACAAAAGTTTTCATCAGTGGAAGTTGTAGCGGACCAAATTTTTATTAGTGGAAGTTGTAGCGGACAAAAGTGTTCATTAGTGGAAGTTGTAGCGGACAAAAGTTTTTATTAGTGGAAGTTGTAGCGGACAAAAGTTTTTATCAGTGGAAGTTGTAGCGGACAAAAGATTTTATTAGTGGAAGTGGTAGCGGACAAAAGTTTTCATCAGTGGAAGTTGTAGCGAACAAAAGTTTTCATCAGTGGAAGTTGTAGCGAACAAAAGTTTTTATTAGTGGAAGTTGTAGCGAACAAAAGTTTTCATCAGTGGAAGTTGTAGCGAACAAAAGTTTTCATCAGTGGAAGTTGTAGCGGACAAAAGTTTTTATCAGTGGAAGTTGTAGCGAACAAAAGTTTTCATCAGTGGAAGTTTTAGCGGACAAAAGTTTTCATTAGTGGAAGTTGTAGCGAACAAAAGTTTTCATCAGTTGAAGTTGTAGCGAACAAAAGTTTTCATCAGTGGAAGTTGTAGCAAACAAAAGTTTTCATCAGTGGAAGTTGTAGCGGACAAAAGTTTTCATTAGTGGAAGTTGTAGCGAACAAAAGTTTTCATCAGTGGAAGTTGTAGCGGACAAAATATTTTATTAGTGGAAGTGGTAGCGGACAAAAGTTTTCATTAGTGGAAGTTGTAGCGGACAAAAGTTTTCATCAGTGGAAGTTGTAGCGAACAAAAGTTTTCATCAGTGGAAGTTGTAGCGGACAAAAGTTTTCATTAGTGGAAGTTGTAGCGGACAAAAGTTTTCATCAGTGGAAGTTGTAGCGGACAAAAGTTTTCATCTGTGGAAGTTGTAGCGGACAAAAGTTTTTATTAGTGGAAGTTGTAGCGGACAAAAGTTTTTATCAGTGGAAGTTGTAGCGGACAAAAGTTTTTATTAGTGGAAGTTGTAGCGGACAAAAGTTTTCATTAGTGGAAGTTGTAGCGGACAAAAGTTTTCATCAGTGGAAGTTGTAGCGAACAAAAGTTTTCATTAGTGGAAGTTGTAGCGGACAAAAGTTTTCATTAGTGGAAGTTGTAGCGGACAAAAGTTTTCATCAGTGGAAGTTGTAGCGGACAAAATGTTTCATCAGTGGAAGTTGTAGCGGACAAAAGTTTTTATTAGTGGAAGTTGTAGCGGACAAAAGTTTTTATCAGTGGAAGTTGTAGCGGACAAAAGTTTTTATTAGTGGAAGTTGTAGCGGACAAAAGTTTTCATTAGTGGAAGTTGTAGCAGACAAAAGTTTTCATCAGTGGAAGTTGTAGCGAACAAAAGTTTTCAGTAGTGGAAGTTGTAGCGGACAAAAGTTTTCATTAGTGGAAGTTGTAGCGGACAAAAGTTTTCATCAGTGGAAGTTGTAGCGGACCAAATTTTTATTAGTGGAAGTTGTAGCGGACAAAAGTGTTCATTAGTGGAAGTTGTAGCGGACAAAAGTTTTTATTAGTGGAAGTTGTAGCGGACAAAAGTTTTTATCAGTGGAAGTTGTAGCGGACAAAAGATTTTATTAGTGGAAGTGGTAGCGGACAAAAGTTTTCATCAGTGGAAGTTGTAGCGAACAAAAGTTTTCATCAGTGGAAGTTGTAGCGAACAAAAGTTTTTATTAGTGGAAGTTGTAGCGAACAAAAGTTTTCATCAGTGGAAGTTGTAGCGAACAAAAGTTTTCATCAGTGGAAGTTGTAGCGGACAAAAGTTTTTATCAGTGGAAGTTGTAGCGAACAAAAGTTTTCATCAGTGGAAGTTTTAGCGGACAAAAGTTTTCATTAGTGGAAGTTGTAGCGAACAAAAGTTTTCATCAGTTGAAGTTGTAGCGAACAAAAGTTTTCATCAGTGGAAGTTGTAGCAAACAAAAGTTTTCATCAGTGGAAGTTGTAGCGGACAAAAGTTTTCATTAGTGGAAGTTGTAGCGAACAAAAGTTTTCATCAGTGGAAGTTGTAGCGGACAAAATATTTTATTAGTGGAAGTGGTAGCGGACAAAAGTTTTCATTAGTGGAAGTTGTAGCGAACAAAAGTTTTCATCAGTTGAAGTTGTAGCGAACAAAAGTTTTCATCAGTTGAAGTTGTAGCGAACAAAAGTTTTCATCAGTGGAAGTTGTAGCGGACAAAAGTTTTTATCAGTGGAAGTTGTAGCGGACAAAAGTTTTCATTAGTGGAAGTTGTAGCGGACAAAAGTTTTCATTAGTGGAAGTTGTAGCGAACAAAAGTTTTCATCAGTTGAAGTTGTAGCGAACAAAAGTTTTCATCAGTGGAAGTTGTAGCGGACAAAAGTTTTCATTAGTGGAAGTTGTGGCGGACAAAAGTTTTCATTAGTGGAAGTTGTAGCGGACAAAAGTTTTTATTAGTGGAAGTTGTAGCGGACAAAAGTTTTTATCAGTGGAAGTTGTAGCGGACAAAAGTTTTTATTAGTGGAAGTTGTAGCGGACAAAAGTTTTCATTAGTGGAAGTTGTAGCGGACAAAAGTTTTCATCAGTGGAAGTTGTAGCGGACAAAAGTTTTCATCAGTGGAAGTTGTAGCGGACAAAAGTTTTCATCAGTGGAAGTTGTAGCGGACAAAAGTTTTCATTAGTGGAAGTTGTAGCGGACAAAAGTTTTTATTAGTGGAAGTTGTAGCGGACAAAAGTTTTTATCAGTGGAAGTTGTAGCGGTCAAAAGTTTTTATTAGTGGAAGTTGTAGCGGACAAAAGTTTTCATTAGTGGAAGTTGTAGCGGACAAAAGTTTTTATTAGTGGAAGTTGTAGCGGACAAAAGTTTTTATCAGTGGAAGTTGTAGCGGACAAAAGTTTTTATTAGTGGAAGTTGTAGCGGACAAAAGTTTTCATTAGTGGAAGTTGTAGCGGACAAAAGTTTTCATCAGTGGAAGTTGTAGCGAACAAAAGTTTTCATCAGTGGAAGTTGTAGCGGACAAAAGTTTTCATTAGTGGAAGTTGTAGCGGACAAAAGTTTTCATCAGTGGAAGTTGTAGCGGACAAAAGTTTTCATCTGTGGAAGTTGTAGCGGACAAAAGTTTTTATTAGTGGAAGTTGTAGCGGACAAAAGTTTTTATCAGTGGAAGTTGTAGCGGACAAAAGTTTTTATTAGTGGAAGTTGTAGCGGACAAAAGTTTTCATTAGTGGAAGTTGTAGCGGACAAAAGTTTTCATCAGTGGAAGTTGTAGCGAACAAAAGTTTTCATTAGTGGAAGTTGTAGCGGACAAAAGTTTTCATTAGTGGAAGTTGTAGCGGACAAAAGTTTTCATCAGTGGAAGTTGTAGCGGACAAAATGTTTCATCAGTGGAAGTTGTAGCGGACAAAAGTTTTTATTAGTGGAAGTTGTAGCGGACAAAAGTTTTTATCAGTGGAAGTTGTAGCGGACAAAAGTTTTTATTAGTGGAAGTTGTAGCGGACAAAAGTTTTCATTAGTGGAAGTTGTAGCAGACAAAAGTTTTCATCAGTGGAAGTTGTAGCGAACAAAAGTTTTCAGTAGTGGAAGTTGTAGCGGACAAAAGTTTTCATTAGTGGAAGTTGTAGCGGACAAAAGTTTTCATCAGTGGAAGTTGTAGCGGACCAAATTTTTATTAGTGGAAGTTGTAGCGGACAAAAGTGTTCATTAGTGGAAGTTGTAGCGGACAAAAGTTTTTATTAGTGGAAGTTGTAGCGGACAAAAGTTTTTATCAGTGGAAGTTGTAGCGGACAAAAGATTTTATTAGTGGAAGTGGTAGCGGACAAAAGTTTTCATCAGTGGAAGTTGTAGCGAACAAAAGTTTTCATCAGTGGAAGTTGTAGCGAACAAAAGTTTTTATTAGTGGAAGTTGTAGCGAACAAAAGTTTTCATCAGTGGAAGTTGTAGCGAACAAAAGTTTTCATCAGTGGAAGTTGTAGCGGACAAAAGTTTTTATCAGTGGAAGTTGTAGCGAACAAAAGTTTTCATCAGTGGAAGTTTTAGCGGACAAAAGTTTTCATTAGTGGAAGTTGTAGCGAACAAAAGTTTTCATCAGTTGAAGTTGTAGCGAACAAAAGTTTTCATCAGTGGAAGTTGTAGCAAACAAAAGTTTTCATCAGTGGAAGTTGTAGCGGACAAAAGTTTTCATTAGTGGAAGTTGTAGCGAACAAAAGTTTTCATCAGTGGAAGTTGTAGCGGACAAAATATTTTATTAGTGGAAGTGGTAGCGGACAAAAGTTTTCATTAGTGGAAGTTGTAGCGAACAAAAGTTTTCATCAGTTGAAGTTGTAGCGAACAAAAGTTTTCATCAGTTGAAGTTGTAGCGAACAAAAGTTTTCATCAGTGGAAGTTGTAGCGGACAAAAGTTTTTATCAGTGGAAGTTGTAGCGGACAAAAGTTTTCATTAGTGGAAGTTGTAGCGGACAAAAGTTTTCATTAGTGGAAGTTGTAGCGAACAAAAGTTTTCATCAGTTGAAGTTGTAGCGAACAAAAGTTTTCATCAGTGGAAGTTGTAGCGGACAAAAGTTTTCATTAGTGGAAGTTGTGGCGGACAAAAGTTTTCATTAGTGGAAGTTGTAGCGGACAAAAGTTCCTGCTGATTGAAGTCAATATTACATTTCTTTTATTCCACCTTGTCTTGCTTTTTTGCTAATAGTATTTTTGCTAATAGTATTTTTGTAAACGCCCTCTCGGCCGCACTTTGGACACCCGTGTTGTGGTGGGAAATGCATTCTGGGTAATCCTCATACCTTCCGGAAGCCTTGGGTCTGGTTCATGCCAGAACCGTGGATGAGCAACGGGTGGAAAAAGACGGTGTCGCCCTTCTCCATCTGCAGGTGCACACGCTGGTGTTGGAGGGTGGAGTCCCGCACTCCGTGGTACATCTTGTTCACACCACCCTGCACACCCACACCAGTACCAGCATTAAACCTGACCATACCTAAAGTAGTACTAGGATGAAACCTGGCCATACCTAAAGTAGTACTAGCATTAAACCTGGCCATACCTAAAGTAGTACTATAATGAAACCTGGCCATACCTAAAGTAGTACTAGGATGAAACCTGGCCATACCTAAAGTAGTACTAGCATTAAACCTGGCCATACCTAAAGTAGTACTATAATGAAACCTGGCCATACCTAAAGTAGTACTAGGATGAAACCTGGCCATACCTAAAGTAGTACTAGCATTAAACCTGGCCATACCTAAAGTAGTACTAGGATGAAACCTGGCCATACCTAAAGTAGTACTAGGATGAAACCTGGCCATACCTAAAGTAGTACTAAGATGAAACCTGGCCATACCTAAAGTAGTACTAGGATGAAACCTGGCCATACCTAAAGTAGTACTAAGATGAAACCTGGCCATACCTAAAGTAGTACTAGGATGAAACCTGGCCATACCTAAAGTAGTACTAGGATGAAACCTGGCCATACCTAAAGTAGTACTAGGATGAAACCTGGCCATACCTAGAGTAGTACTAGGATGAAACCTGGCCATACCTAAAGTAGTACTAGGATGAAACCTGGCCATACCTAGAGTAGTACTAGGATGAAACCTGGCCATACCTAAAGTAGTACTAGGATGAAACCTGGCCATACCTAAAGTAGTACTAGGATGAAACCTGGTCATACCTAAAGTAGTACTAGGATGAAACCTGGCCATACCTAAAGTAGTACTAGGATGAAACCTGGCCATACCTAAAGTAGTACTAGGATGAAACCTGACCATACCTAAAGTAGTACTAGGATGAAACCTGGCCATACCTAAAGCAGTACTAGGATGAAACCTGGCCATACCTAAAGTAGTACTAAGATGAAACCTGGCCATACCTAGAGTAGTACTAGGATGAAACCTGGCCATACCTAAAGTAGTACTAGCATGAAACCTGGCCATACCTAAAGTAGTACTAGGATGAAACCTGGTCATACCTAAAGTAGTACTAGGATGAAACCTGGCCATACCTAAAGTAGTACTAGGATGAAACCTGGCCATACCTAAAGTAGTACTAGGATGAAACCTGACCATACCTAAAGTAATACTAGGATGAAACCTGGCCATACCTGAAGTAGTACTAGGATGAAACCTGGTCATACCTAAAGTAGTACTAGGATGAAACCTGGCCATACCTAAAGTAGTACTAGGATGAAACCTGGCCATACCTAAAGTAGTACTAGGATGAAACCTGACCATACCTAAAGTAGTACTAGGATGAAACCTGGCCATACCTAAAGCAGTACTAGGATGAAACCTGGCCATACCTAAAGTAGTACTAGCATTAAACCTGGCCATACCTAAAGTAGTACTAAGATGAAACCTGGCCATACCTAAAGTAGTACTAGGATGAAACCTGGCCATACCTAAAGTAGTACTAGGATGAAACCTGGCCATACGTAAAGTAGTACTAGGATGAAACCTGGCCATACCTAAAGTAGTACTAGGATGAAACCTGGCCATACCTAAAGTAGTACTAGGATGAAACCTGGCCATACCTAAAGTAGTACTAGGATGAAACCTGGCCATACCTAAAGTAGTACTAAGATGAAACCTGGCCATACCTAAAGTAGTACTAGGATGAAACCTGGCCATACCTAAAGTAGTACTAAGATGAAACCTGGCCATACCTAAAGTAGTACTAGGATGAAACCTGGCCATACCTAAAGTAGTACTAGGATGAAACCTGGCCATACCTAAAGTAGTACTAAGATGAAACCTGGCCATACCTAAAGTAGTACTAGGATGAAACCTGGCCATACCTAAAGTAGTACTAGGATGAAACCTGGCCATACCTAAAGTAGTACTATAATGAAGCCTGGCCATACCTAAAGTAGTACTAGGATGAAACCTGGCCATACCTAAAGTAGTACTAAGATGAAACCTGGCCATACCTAAAGTAGTACTATGATGAAACCTGGCCATACCTAAAGTAGTACTAAGATGAAACCTGGCCATACCTAAAGTAGTACTATAATGAAACCTGGCCATACCTAAAGTAGTACTAGGATGAAACCTGGCCATACCTAAAGTAGTACTATAATGAAACCTGGCCATACCTAAAGTAGTACTATAATGAAACCTGGCCATACCTAAAGTAGTACTAGGATGAAACCTGGCCATACCTAAAGTAGTACTAGGATGAAACCTGGCCATACCTAAAGTAGTACTAGTATGAAACCTGGCCATACCTTAAGTAGTACTAGGATGAAACCTGACCATACCTAAAGTAGTACTAGGATGAAACCTGGCCATACCTAAAGTAGTACTAGGATGAAACCTGGCCATACCTAAAGTAGTACTAGCATTAAACCTGGCCATACCTAAAGTAGTACTAAGATGAAACCTGGCCATACCTAAAGTAGTACTAGGATGAAACCTGGCCATACCTAAAGTAGTACTAGGATGAAACCTGGCCATACCTAAAGTAGTACTAGGATGAAACCTGGCCATACCTTAAGTAGTACTAGGATGAAACCTGGCCATACCTAAAGTAGTACTAGGATGAAACCTGGCCATACCTAAAGTAGTACTAGGATGAAACATGGCCATACCTAAAGTAGTACTAAGATGAAACCTGGCCATACCTAAAGTAGTACTATAATGAAACCTGGCCAGACCTAAAGTAGTACTAGGTGAAACCTGGCCATACCTAAAGTAGTACTAGGATGAAACCTGGCCATACCTAAAGTAGTACTAGGATGAAACCTGGCCATACCTAAAGTAGTACTAGGATGAAACCTGGCCATACCTAAAGTAGTACTAGGATGAAACCTGACCATACCTAAAGTAGTACTAGGATGAAACCTGGCCATACCTAAAGTAGTACTAAGATGAAACCTGGCCATACCTAAAGTAGTACTAGGATGAAACCTGGCCATACCTAAAGTAGTACTAAGATGAAACCTGGCCATACCTAAAGTAGTACTAGGATGAAACCTGGCCATACCTAAAGTAGTACTAGGATGAAACCTGGCCATACCTAAAGTAGTACTAGGATGAAACCTGGCCATACCTAAAGTAGTACTAGGATGAAACCTGGCCATACCTAAAGTAGTACTAGGATGAAACCTGACCATACCTAAAGTAGTACTAAGATGAAACCTGGCCATACCTAAAGTAGTACTATAATGAAACCTGGCCATACCTAAAGTAGTACTAGAATGAAACCTGGCCATACCTAAAGTAGTACTAGGATGAAACCTGGCCATACCTAAAGTAGTACTAAGATGAAACCTGGCCATACCTAAAGTAGTACTAGGATGAAACCTGGCCATACCTAAAGTAGAACTATAATGAAACCTGGCCATACCTAAAGTAGTACTAGGATGAAACCTGGCCATACCTAAAGTAGTACTAGGATGAAACCTGGCCATACCTAAAGTAGTACTAGGATGAAACCTGGCCATACCTAAAGTAGTACTAGGATGAAACCTGGCCATACCTAAAGTAGTACTAGGATGAAACCTGGCCATACCTAAAGTAGTACTAAGATGAAACCTGGCCATACCTAAAGTAGTACTATAGTGAAACCTGGCCATACCTAAAGTAGTACTAGGATGAAACCTGGCCATACCTAAAGTAGTACTAGGATGAAACCTGGCCATACCTAAAGTAGTACTAGGATGAAACCTGGCCATACCTAAAGTAGTACTAAGATGAAACCTGGCCATACCTAAAGTAGTACTATAATGAAACCTGGCCATACCTAAAGTAGTACTAAGATGAAACCTGGCCATACCTAAAGTAGTACTAGGATGAAACCTGGCCATACCTAAAGTAGTACTCGGATGAAACCTGGCCATACCTAAAGTAGTACTAGGATGAAACCCCGCCATACCTAAAGTAGTACTAGGATGAAACCTGGCCATACCTAAAGTAGTACTAGGATGAAACCTGGCCATACCTAAAGTAGTACTATAATGAAACCTGGCCATACCTAAAGTAGTACTAGGATGAAACCTGGCCATACCTAAAGTAGTACTAAGATGAAACCTGGCCATACCTAAAGTAGTACTATGATGAAACCTGGCCATACCTAAAGTAGTACTAAGATGAAACCTGGCCATACCTAAAGTAGTACTATAATGAAACCTGGCCATACCTAAAGTAGTACTAGGATGAAACCTGGCCATACCTAAAGTAGTACTAAGATGAAACCTGGCCATACCTAAAGTAGTACTATAATGAAACCTGGCCAGACCTAAAGTAGTAATAGGTGAAACCTGGCCATACCTAAAGTAGTACTAGGATGAAACCTGGCCATACCTAAAGTAGTACTAGGATGAAACCTGGCCATACCTAAAGTAGTACTAGGATGAAACCTGGCCATACCTAAAGTAGTACTAGGATGAAACCTGACCATACCTAAAGTAGTACTAGGATGAAACCTGGCCATACCTAAAGTAGTACTAGGATGAAACCTGGCCATACCTAAAGTAGTACTAGGATGAAACCTGGCCATACCTAAAGTAGTACTAAGATGAAACCTGGCCATACCTAAAGTAGTACTAGGATGAAACCTGGCCATACCTAAAGTAGTACTATAATGAAACCTGGCCATACCTAAAGTAGTACTATAATGAAACCTGGCCATACCTAAAGTAGTACTAGGATGAAACCTGGCCATACCTAAAGTAGTACTAGGATGAAACCTGGCCATACCTAAAGTAGTACTAGGATGAAACCTGGCCATACCTAAAGTAGTACTAGGATGAAACCTGGCCATACCTAAAGTAGTACTAGGATGAAACCTGGCCATACCTAAAGTAGTACTAAGATGAAACCTGGCCATACCTAAAGTAGTACTAGGATGAAACCTGGCCATACCTAAAGTAGTACTAGGATGAAACCTGGCCATACCTAAAGTAGTACTAGGATGAAACCTGGCCATACCTAAAGTAGTACTAGGATGAAACCTGGCCATACCTAAAGTAGTACTAAGATGAAACCTGGCCATACCTAAAGTAGTACTAGGATGAAACCTGGCCATACCTAAAGTAGTACTAGGATGAAACCTGGCCATACCTAAAGTAGTACTAGGATGAAACCTGGCCATACCTAAAGTAGTACTAGGATGAAACCTGGCCATACCTAAAGTAGTACTATAGTGAAACCTGGCCATACCTAAAGTAGTACTAGGATGAAACCTGGCCATACCTAAAGTAGTACTAGGCTGAAACCTGTGCAGTAGAGTGTAAAAAGAAGTTAGTTCTATATTGAAGTTATTATCATATTTACATTATTTATGACACCTGAGGACTTACTAAGTAAATAGATGTGATCAAAACAGTATCAATCTCACAAATATATGAAGTGAATTATATTTATATAGCGCTTTTTCTCTAGTGACTCAAAGCGCTTTTCTCTAGTGAAACACAATATCTAAGTTATATTTAAAGCAGTGTGGGTGGCACTGGGAGCAGGTGGATAAAGTGCCTTGCCCAAGGACACAACGGCAGTGACTAGGATGGCGGAAGCGGGAATCGAACCTGCAACCCTCAAGTTGCTGGCACGGCCACTCTACCAACCGAGCTATACTGCCCCAGACATTTTAAGAAGCAATGATGTAGAGAGGAACCACAGATCCCTTCCCCATCAACAACAATACTAATCAAGCAGACTTTGTGAGCGACAACAAGGATTACTTTGGGAACAATTAGGATCCACAATCTTATATTTCTGAGCCTGAACACAATGAGGATAAGTCTTAGAAGGTGAGTGCTAAACGGATGTAGCTTTATTGCAACACTGTAGCATTAGCAGCATTGCTAGGTACAGCACATCTCTTTACAATGTTTGAGTATTTCCAGTACGACTGCCCTAATAATATGGTCAGAGTGCAGAAGTGTTACTACAGTGATGTCAATCTCCGTAAATAGTGGCATGTATACAGAGTGTAATATTCCATTGAATGTGTGGCATCCTGTGATGTTCAGAGGGTATGGTCACATACTAGTAAACACAACTCTTTGTGTTTAATGACCCCATGGTATGGTTTTCCCAGCTGATATTTGCTGAGGGCTGGTCTTACCTGCCAGTCCGGGTAGTCGTGCTCCTTCAGCGTGCCCGTGTGTGTTCCTGGCAGGACCACCAGGCAGCCATTCTGCCGGTTCACCCGCTCCAAGGCAGTCCAGGCGCAGACTATGCGGTCGGCGGGTCTGAAGGGGAAGTAGTGCAGGTCCTGGTGCATGGGGTGGCGGGAGGTTTTCTTACCTGCACACCCGCACCTGGGTCAGCCTCTTAACAGCGTCTCCTGTTGTGCAGCGTCCTACCTGCATCTGGAGGTTTGTTGATCAGCATGGTGTGCATGGCCATGATGTCCGGTCCGATGAAGCACTCCACATACTTCAGGACCTGACGGCACAAGGTCACCTTTAGTCCAAGGTCATAGTGGTTGAATGACCACACCCACACCAAAACAAATCCATCCATTTTCGTCCCTCTTAGGCTCGACCGAAAAGCCTCACATCGGTTTGGAAGGAGATCAGTAATGACCGTCTGGTGGTCGACTAAGCAGTTTTTGCTGCCAGGCTCCGCCCACTACAGATGGGTACTGACCGATCCAGGCCTTTAGCATTTGTACCACTTCTAATCAAGATCTGAGTTTGTGGAACCACTTCATGTGTTGTGGCAAGATGAAAGCTTGATGCCATGACACACCCACAACCAAGGTGGTTCCTTAGCAACATACCATCTGTCCTGTGTCTGCCAGTTTTATAGCAACTCATTTCTACAAGCAAGGTGGTAGGCAACATTCCTTAGCAACATACCATCTGTCCTGTGTCTGCCAGTTTAATGGCAAGTCATTTCTACAAGCAAGGTGGTAGGCAACATTCCTTAGCAACATACCATCTGTCCTGTGTCTGCCAGTTTAATGGCAAGTCATTTCTACAAGCAAGGTGGTAGGCAACATTCCTTAGCAACATACCATCTGTCCTGTGTCTGCCAGTTTAATGGCAAGTCATTTCTACAAGCAAGGTGGTAGGCAACATTCCTCAGCAACATACCATCTGTCCTGTGTCTGCCAGTTTAATGGCAAGTCATTTCTACAAGCAAGGTGGTAGGCAACATTCCTTAGCAACATACCATCTGTCCTGTGTCTGCCAGTTTAATGGCAAGTCATTTCTACAAGCAAGGTGGTAGGCAACATTCCTTAGCAACATACCATCTGTCCTGTGTCTGCCAGTTTAATGGCAAGTCATTTCTACAAGCAAGGTGGTAGGCAACATTCCTTAGCAACATACCATCTGTCCTGTGTCTGCCAGTTTTATAGCAACTCATTTCTACAAGCAAGGTGGTAGGCAACATTCCTTAGCAACATACCATCTGTCCTGTGTCTGCCAGTTTAATGGCAAGTCATTTCTACAAGCAAGGTGGTAGGCAACATTCCTTAGCAACATACCATCTGTCCTGTGTCTGCCAGTTTAATGGCAAGTCATTTCTACAAGCAAGGTGGTAGGCAACATTCCTTAGCAACATACCATCTGTCCTGTGTCTGCCAGTTTAATGGCAAGTCATTTCTACAAGCAAGGTGGTAGGCAACATTCCTTAGCAACATACCATCTGTCCTGTGTCTGCCAGTTTAATGGCAAGTCATTTCTACAAGCAAGGTGGTAGGCAACATTCCTCAGCAACATACCATCTGTCCTGTGTCTGCCAGTTTAATGGCAAGTCATTTCTACAAGCAAGGTGGTAGGCAACATTCCTTAGCAACATACCATCTGTCCTGTGTCTGCCAGTTTTATAGCAACTCATTTCTACAAGCAAGGTGGTAGGCAACATTCCTTAGCAACATACCATCTGTCCTGTGTCTGCCAGTTTAATGGCAAGTCATTTCTACAAGCAAGGTGGTAGGCAACATTCCTTAGCAACATACCATCTGTCCTGTGTCTGCCAGTTTAATGGCAAGTCATTTCTACAACCAAGGTGGTAGGCAACATTCCTTAGCAACATACCATCTGTCCAGTGTCTGCCAGTTTAATGGCAAGTCATTTCTACAAGCAAGGTGGTAGGCAACATTTCTTAGCAACATACCATCTGTCCTGTGTCTGCCAGTTTAATGGCAAGTCATTTCTACAAGCAAGGTGGTAGGCAACATTCCTTAGCAACATACCATCTGTCCTGTGTCTGCCAGTTTTATAGCAACTCATTTCTACAAGCAAGGTGGTAGGCAACATTCCTTAGCAACATACCATCTGTCCTGTGTCTGCCAGTTTAATGGCAAGTCATTTCTACAAGCAAGGTGGTAGGCAACATTCCTTAGCAACATACCATCTGTCCTGTGTCTGCCAGTTTAATGGCAAGTCATTTCTACAAGCAAGGTGGTAGGCAACATTCCTTAGCAACATACCATCTGTCCTGTGTCTGCCAGTTTAATGGCAAGTCATTTCTACAAGCAAGGTGGTAGGCAACATTCCTTAGCAACATACCATCTGTCCTGTGTCTGCCAGTTTAATGGCAAGTCATTTCTACAAGCAAGGTGGTAGGCAACATTCCTCAGCAACATACCATCTGTCCTGTGTCTGCCAGTTTAATGGCAAGTCATTTCTACAAGCAAGGTGGTAGGCAACATTCCTTAGCAACATACCATCTGTCCTGTGTCTGCCAGTTTTATAGCAACTCATTTCTACAAGCAAGGTGGTAGGCAACATTCCTTAGCAACATACCATCTGTCCTGTGTCTGCCAGTTTAATGGCAAGTCATTTCTACAAGCAAGGTGGTAGGCAACATTCCTTAGCAACATACCATCTGTCCTGTGTCTGCCAGTTTAATGGCAAGTCATTTCTACAACCAAGGTGGTAGGCAACATTCCTTAGCAACATACCATCTGTCCAGTGTCTGCCAGTTTAATGGCAAGTCATTTCTACAAGCAAGGTGGTAGGCAACATTTCTTAGCAACATACCATCTGTCCTGTGTCTGCCAGTTTAATGGCAAGTCATTTCTACAAGCAAGGTGGTAGGCAACATTCCTTAGCAACATACCATCTGTCCTGTGTCTGCCAGTTTTATAGCAACTCATTTCTACAAGCAAGGTGGTAGGCAACATTCCTTAGCAACATACCATCTGTCCTGTGTCTGCCAGTTTAATGGCAAGTCATTTCTACAAGCAAGGTGGTAGGCAACATTCCTTAGCAACATACCATCTGTCCTGTGTCTGCCAGTTTAATGGCAAGTCATTTCTACAAGCAAGGTGGTAGGCAACATTCCTTAGCAACATACCATCTGTCCTGTGTCTGCCAGTTTAATGGCAAGTCATTTCTACAAGCAAGGTGGTAGGCAACATTCCTCAGCAACATACCATCTGTCCTGTGTCTGCCAGTTTAATGGCAAGTCATTTCTACAAGCAAGGTGGTAGGCAACATTCCTTAGCAACATACCATCTGTCCTGTGTCTGCCAGTTTTATAGCAACTCATTTCTACAAGCAAGGTGGTAGGCAACATTCCTTAGCAACATACCATCTGTCCTGTGTCTGCCAGTTTAATGGCAAGTCATTTCTACAAGCAAGGTGGTAGGCAACATTCCTTAGCAACATACCATCTGTCCTGTGTCTGCCAGTTTAATGGCAAGTCATTTCTACAACCAAGGTGGTAGGCAACATTCCTTAGCAACATACCATCTGTCCAGTGTCTTCCAGTTTAATGGCAAGTCATTTCTACAAGCAAGGTGGTAGGCAACATTTCTTAGCAACATACCATCTGTCCAGTGTCTGCCAGTTTAATGGCAAGTCATTTCTACAAGCAAGGTGGTAGGCAACATTCCTTAGCAACATACCATCTGTCCTGTGTCTGCCAGTTTAATGGCAAGTCATTTCTACAAGCAAGGTGGTAGGCAACATTCCTTAGCAACATACCATCTGTCCTGTGTCTGCCAGTTTAATGGCAAGTCATTTCTACAACCAAGGTGGTAGGCAACATTCCTTAGCAACATACCATCTGTCCTGTGTCTGCCAGTTTAATGGCAAGTCATTTCTACAACCAAGGTGGTAGGCAACATTCCTTAGCAACATACCATCTGTCCAGTGTCTGCCAGTTTAATGGCAAGTCATTTCTACAAGCAAGGTGGTAGGCAACATTTCTTAGCAACATACCATCTGTCCAGTGTCTGCCAGTTTAATGGCAAGTCATTTCTACAAGCAAGGTGGTAGGCAACATTCCTTAGCAACATACCATCTGTCCTGTGTCTGCCAGTTTAATGGCAAGTCATTTCTACAAGCAAGGTGGTAGGCAACATTCTTTAGCAACATACCATCTGTCCTGTGTCTGCCAGTTTAATGGCAAGTCATTTCTACAACCAAGGTGGTAGGCAACATTCCTTAGCAACATACCATCTGTCCTGTGTCTGCCAGTTTAATGGCAAGTCATTTCTACAAGCAAGGTGGTAGGCAACATTTCTTAGCAACATACCATCTGTCCAGTGTCTGCCAGTTTAATGGCAAGTCATTTCTACAAGCAAGGTGGTAGGCAACATTCCTTAGCAACATACCATCTGTCCAGTGTCTGCCAGTTTAATGGCAAGTC
The DNA here is from genome assembly GCF_033978795.1 of Nerophis ophidion. NCBI lineage: Eukaryota > Metazoa > Chordata > Actinopteri > Syngnathiformes > Syngnathidae > Nerophis > Nerophis ophidion. Next base: position 72,489,659 of record NC_084620.1, read on the forward strand.
ATTTCTACAAGCAAGGTGGTAGGCAACATTCCTTAGCAACATACCATCTGTCCTGTGTCTGCCAGTTTAATGGCAAGTCATTTCTACAAGCAAGGTGGTAGGCAACATTCCTTAGCAACATACCATCTGTCCTGTGTCTGCCAGTTTAATGGCAAGTCATTTCTACAAGCAAGGTGGTAGGCAACATTCCTTAGCAACATACCATCTGTCCTGTGTCTGCCAGTTTTATAGCAAGTCATTTCTACAAGCAAGGTGGTAGGCAACATTCCTTAGCAACATACCATCTGTCCAGTGTCTGCCAGTTTAATGGCAAGTCATTTCTACAAGCAAGGTGGTAGGCAACATTCCTTAGCAACATACCATCTGTCCTGTGTCTGCCAGTTTAATGGCAAGTCATTTCTACAAGCAAGGTGGTAGGCACATTCCTTAGCAACATACCATCTGTCCTGTGTCTGCCAGTTTAATGGCAAGTCATTTCTACAAGCAAGGTGGTAGGCAACATTCCTTAGCAACATACCATCTGTCCTGTGTCTGCCAGTTTAATGGCAAGTCATTTCTACAAGCAAGGTGGTAGGCAACATTCCTCAGCAACATACCATCTGTCCTGTGTCTGCCAGTTTAATGGCAAGTCATTTCTACAAGCAAGGTGGTAGGCAACATTCCTTAGCAACATACCATCTGTCCTGTGTCTGCCAGTTTTATAGCAACTCATTTCTACAAGCAAGGTGGTAGGCAACATTCCTTAGCAACATACCATCTGTCCTGTGTCTGCCAGTTTAATGGCAAGTCATTTCTACAAGCAAGGTGGTAGGCAACATTCCTTAGCAACATACCATCTGTCCTGTGTCTGCCAGTTTAATGGCAAGTCATTTCTACAACCAAGGTGGTAGGCAACATTCCTTAGCAACATACCATCTGTCCAGTGTCTGCCAGTTTAATGGCAAGTCATTTCTACAAGCAAGGTGGTAGGCAACATTTCTTAGCAACATACCATCTGTCCAGTGTCTGCCAGTTTAATGGCAAGTCATTTCTACAAGCAAGGTGGTAGGCAACATTCCTTAGCAACATACCATCTGTCCTGTGTCTGCCAGTTTAATGGCAAGTCATTTCTACAAGCAAGGTGGTAGGCAACATTCCTTAGCAACATACCATCTGTCCTGTGTCTGCCAGTTTAATGGCAAGTCATTTCTACAACCAAGGTGGTAGGCAACATTCCTTAGCAACATACCATCTGTCCTGTGTCTGCCAGTTTAATGGCAAGTCATTTCTACAAGCAAGGTGGTAGGCAACATTTCTTAGCAACATACCATCTGTCCAGTGTCTGCCAGTTTAATGGCAAGTCATTTCTACAAGCAAGGTGGTAGGCAACATTCCTTAGCAACATACCATCTGTCCAGTGTCTGCCAGTTTAATGGCAAGTCATTTCTACAAGCAAGGTGGTAGGCAACATTCCTTAGCAACATACCATCTGTCCTGTGTCTGCCAGTTTAATGGCAAGTCATTTCTACAAGCAAGGTGGTAGGCAACATTCCTTAGCAACATACCATCTGTCCTGTGTCTGCCAGTTTAATGGCAAGTCATTTCTACAAGCAAGGTGGTAGGCAACATTCCTTAGCAACATACCATCTGTCCTGTGTCTGCCAGTTTTATAGCAAGTCATTTCTACAAGCAAGGTGGTAGGCAACATTCCTTAGCAACATACCATCTGTCCAGTGTCTGCCAGTTTAATGGCAAGTCATTTCTACAAGCAAGGTGGTAGGCAACATTCCTTAGCAACATACCATCTGTCCTGTGTCTGCCAGTTTAATGGCAAGTCATTTCTACAAGCAAGGTGGTAGGCAACATTCCTTAGCAACATACCATCTGTCCTGTGTCTGCCAGTTTAATGGCAAGTCATTTCTACAAGCAAGGTGGTAGGCAACATTCCTTAGCAACATACCATCTGTCCAGTGTCTGCCAGTTTTATAGCAAGTCATTTCTACAAGCAAGGTGGTAGGCAACATTCCTTAGCAACATACCATCTGTCCAGTGTCTGCCAGTTTAATGGCAAGTCATTTCTACAAGCAAGGTGGTAGGCAACATTCCTTAGCAACATACCATCTGTCCTGTGTCTGCCAGTTTTATAGCAAGTCATTTCTACAAGCAAGGTGGTAGGCAACATTCCTTAGCAACATACCATCTGTCCAGTGTCTGCCAGTTTAATGGCAAGTCATTTCTACAAGCAAGGTGGTAGGCAACATTCCTTAGCAACATACCATCTGTCCAGTGTCTGCCAGTTTAATGGCAAGTCATTTCTACAAGCAAGGTGGTAGGCAACATTCCTTAGCAACATACCATCTGTCCTGTGTCTGCCAGTTTAATGGCAAGTCATTTCTACAACCAAGGTGGTAGGCAACATTCCTTAGCAACATACCATCTGTCCTGTGTCTGCCAGTTTAATGGCAAGTCATTTCTACAAGCAAGGTGGTAGGCAACATTCCTTAGCAACATACCATCTGTCCTGTGTCTGCCAGTTTTATAGCAAGTCATTTCTACAAGCAAGGTGGTAGGCAACATTCCTTAGCAACATACCATCTGTCCAGTGTCTGCCAGTTTAATGGCAAGTCATTTCTACAAGCAAGGTGGTAGGCAACATTCCTTAGCAACATACCATCTGTCCTGTGTCTGCCAGTTTAATGGCAAGTCATTTCTACAAGCAAGGTGGTAGGCAACATTCCTTAGCAACATACCATCTGTCCTGTGTCTGCCAGTTTAATGGCAAGTCATTTCTACAAGCCAAGGTGGTAGGCAACATTCCTTAGCAACATACCATCTGTCCTGTGTCTGCCAGTTTAATGGCAAGTCATTTCTACAAGCAAGGTGGTAGGCAACATTCCTTAGCAACATACCATCTGTCCAGTGTCTGCCAGTTTAATGGCAAGTCATTTCTACAAGCAAGGTGGTAGGCAACATTCCTTAGCAACATACCATCTGTCCAGTGTCTGCCAGTTTAATGGCAAGTCATTTCTACAAGCAAGGTGGTAGGCAACATTCCTTAGCAACATACCATCTGTCCTGTGTCTGCCAGTTTAATGGCAAGTCATTTCTACAAGCAAGGTGGTAGGCAACATTCCTTAGCAACATACCATCTGTCCTGTGTCTGCCAGTTTAATGGCAAGTCATTTCTACAAGCAAGGTGGTAGGCAACATTCCTTAGCAACATACCATCTGTCCTGTGTCTGCCAGTTTTATAGCAAGTCATTTCTACAAGCAAGGTGGTAGGCAACATTCCTTAGCAACATACCATCTGTCCAGTGTCTGCCAGTTTAATGGCAAGTCATTTCTACAAGCAAGGTGGTAGGCAACATTCCTTAGCAACATACCATCTGTCCTGTGTCTGCCAGTTTAATGGCAAGTCATTTCTACAAGCAAGGTGGTAGGCAACATTCCTTAGCAACATACCATCTGTCCTGTGTCTGCCAGTTTAATGGCAAGTCATTTCTACAAGCAAGGTGGTAGGCAACATTCCTTAGCAACATACCATCTGTCCTGTGTCTGCCAGTTTAATGGCAAGTCATTTCTACAAGCAAGGTGGTAGGCAACATTCCTTAGCAACATACCATCTGTCCAGTGTCTGCCAGTTTTATAGCAAGTCATTTCTACAAGCAAGGTGGTAGGCAACATTCCTTAGCAACATACCATCTGTCCAGTGTCTGCCAGTTTATAGCAAGTCATTTCTACAAGCAAGGTGGTAGGCAACATTCCTTAGCAACATACCATCTGTCCAGTGTCTGCCAGTTTTATGGCAAGTCATTTCTACAAGCAAGGTGGTAGGCAACATTCCTTAGCAACATACCATCTGTCCTGTGTCTGCCAGTTTAATGGCAAGTCATTTCTACAAGCAAGGTGGTAGGCAACATTCCTTAGCAACATACCATCTGTCCTGTGTCTGCCAGTTTAATGGCAAGTCATTTCTACAAGCAAGGTGGTAGGCAACATTCCTTAGCAACATACCATCTGTCCTGTGTCTGCCAGTTTAATGGCAAGTCATTTCTACAAGCAAGGTGGTAGGCAACATTCCTTAGCAACATACCATCTGTCCTGTGTCTGCCAGTTTTATAGCAAGTCATTTCTACAAGCAAGGTGGTAGGCAACATTCCTTAGCAACATACCATCTGTCCAGTGTCTGCCAGTTTAATGGCAAGTCATTTCTACAAGCAAGGTGGTAGGCAACATTCCTTAGCAACATACCATCTGTCCTGTGTCTGCCAGTTTTATAGCAAGTCATTTCTACAAGCAAGGTGGTAGGCAACATTCCTTAGCAACATACCATCTGTCCTGTGTCTGCCAGTTTAATGGCAAGTCATTTCTACAAGCAAGGTGGTAGGCAACATTCCTTAGCAACATACCATCTGTCCTGTGTCTGCCAGTTTAATGGCAAGTCATTTCTACAAGCAAGGTGGTAGGCAACATTCCTTAGCAACATACCATCTGTCCTGTGTCTGCCAGTTTAATGGCAAGTCATTTCTACAAGCAAGGTGGTAGGCAACATTCCTTAGCAACATACCATCTGTCCAGTGTCTGCCAGTTTTATAGCAAGTCATTTCTACAAGCAAGGTGGTAGGCAACATTCCTTAGCAACATACCATCTGTCCAGTGTCTGCCAGTTTAATGGCAAGTCATTTCTACAAGCAAGGTGGTAGGCAACATTCCTTAGCAACATACCATCTGTCCAGTGTCTGCCAGTTTTATAGCAAGTCATTTCTACAAGCAAGGTGGTAGGCAACATTCCTTAGCAACATACCATCTGTCCTGTGTCTGCCAGTTTAATGGCAAGTCATTTCTACAAGCAAGGTGGTAGGCAACATTCCTTAGCAACATACCATCTGTCCTGTGTCTGCCAGTTTAATGGCAAGTCATTTCTACAAGCAAGGTGGTAGGCAACATTCCTTAGCAACATACCATCTGTCCTGTGTCTGCCAGTTTAATGGCAAGTCATTTCTACAAGCAAGGTGGTAGGCAACATTCCTTAGCAACATACCATCTGTCCTGTGTCTGCCAGTTTTATAGGCAAGTCATTTCTACAAGCAAGGTGGTAGGCAACATTCCTTAGCAACATACCATCTGTCCTGTGTCTGCCAGTTTAATGGCAAGTCATTTCTACAAGCAAGGTGGTAGGCAACATTCCTTAGCAACATACCATCTGTCCTGTGTCTGCCAGTTTTATAGGCAAGTCATTTCTACAAGCAAGGTGGTAGGCAACATTCCTTAGCAACATACCATCTGTCCTGTGTCTGCCAGTTTAATGGCAAGTCATTTCTACAAGCAAGGTGGTAGGCAACATTCCTTAGCAACATACCATCTGTCCTGTGTCTGCCAGTTTATAGCAAGTCATTTCTACAAGCAAGGTGGTAGGCAACATTCCTTAGCAACATACCATCTGTCCTGTGTCTGCCAGTTTAATGGCAAGTCATTTCTACAAGCAAGGTGGTAGGCAACATTCCTTAGCAACATACCATCTGTCCTGTGTCTGCCAGTTTAATGCAAGTCATTTCTACAAGCAAGGTGGTAGGCAACATTCCTTAGCAACATACCATCTGTCCTGTGTCTGCCAGTTTAATGGCAAGTCATTTCTACAAGCAAGGTGGTAGGCAACATTCCTTAGCAACATACCATCTGTCCTGTGTCTGCCAGTTTTATAGCAAGTCATTTCTACAAGCAAGGTGGTAGGCAACATTCCTTAGCAACATACCATCTGTCCTGTGTCTGCCAGTTTAATGGCAAGTCATTTCTACAAGCAAGGTGGTAGGCAACATTCCTTAGCAACATACCATCTGTCCTGTGTCTGCCAGTTTAATGGCAAGTCATTTCTACAAGCAAGGTGGTAGGCAACATTCCTTAGCAACATACCATCTGTCCTGTGTCTGCCAGTTTAATGGCAAGTCATTTCTACAAGCAAGGTGGTAGGCAACATTCCTTAGCAACATACCATCTGTCCTGTGTCTGCCAGTTTAATGGCAAGTCATTTCTACAAGCAAGGTGGTAGGCAACATTCCTTAGCAACATACCATCTGTCCTGTGTCTGCCAGTTTAATGGCAAGTCATTTCTACAAGCAAGGTGGTAGGCAACATTCCTTAGCAACATACCATCTGTCCTGTGTCTGCCAGTTTTATGGCAAGTCATTTCTACAAGCAAGGTGGTAGGCAACATTCCTTAGCAACATACCATCTGTCCAGTGTCTGCCAGTTTAATGGCAAGTCATTTCTACAAGCAAGGTGGTAGGCAACATTCCTTAGCAACATACCATCTGTCCTGTGTCTGCCAGTTTAATGGCAAGTCATTTCTACAAGCAAGGTGGTAGGCAAACATTCCTTAGCAACATACCATCTGTCCTGTGTCTGCCAGTTTAATGGCAAGTCATTTCTACAAGCAAGGTGGTAGGCAACATTCCTTAGCAACATACCATCTGTCCTGTGTCTGCCAGTTTAATGGCAAGTCATTTCTACAAGCAAGGTGGTAGGCAACATTCCTTAGCAACATACCATCTGTCCTGTGTCTGCCAGTTTAATGGCAAGTCATTTCTACAAGCAAGGTGGTAGGCAACATTCCTTAGCAACATACCATCTGTCCAGTGTCTGCCAGTTTAATGGCAAGTCATTTCTACAAGCAAGGTGGTAGGCAACATTCCTTAGCAACATACCATCTGTCCTGTGTCTGCCAGTTTAATGGCAAGTCATTTCTACAAGCAAGGTGGTAGGCAACATTCCTTAGCAACATACCATCTGTCCTGTGTCTGCCAGTTTAATGGCAAGTCATTTCTACAAGCAAGGTGGTAGGCAACATTCCTTAGCAACATACCATCTGTCCTGTGTCTGCCAGTTTAATGGCAAGTCATTTCTACAAGCAAGGTGGTAGGCAACATTCCTTAGCAACATACCATCTGTCCAGTGTCTGCCAGTTTTAATGGCAAGTCATTTCTACAAGCAAGGTGGTAGGCAACATTCTTAGCAACATACCATCTGTCCTGTGTCTGCCAGTTTAATGGCAAGTCATTTCTACAAGCAAGGTGGTAGGCAACATTCCTTAGCAACATACCATCTGTCCTGTGTCTGCCAGTTTAATGGCAAGTCATTTCTACAAGCAAGGTGGTAGGCAACATTCCTTAGCAACATACCATCTGTCCTGTGTCTGCCAGTTTAATGGCAAGTCATTTCTACAAGCAAGGTGGTAGGCAACATTCCTTAGCAACATACCATCTGTCCAGTGTCTGCCAGTTTAATGGCAAGTCATTTCTACAAGCAAGGTGGTAGGCAACATTCCTTAGCAACATACCATCTGTCCTGTGTCTGCCAGTTTAATGGCAAGTCATTTCTACAAGCAAGGTGGTAGGCAACATTCCTTAGCAACATACCATCTGTCCTGTGTCTGCCAGTTTAATGGCAAGTCATTTCTACAAGCAAGGTGGTAGGCAACATTCCTTAGCAACATACCATCTGTCCTGTGTCTGCCAGTTTAATGGCAAGTCATTTCTACAAGCAAGGTGGTAGGCAACATTCCTTAGCAACATACCATCTGTCCTGTGTCTGCCAGTTTAATGGCAAGTCATTTCTACAAGCAAGGTGGTAGGCAACATTCCTTAGCAACATACCATCTGTCCTGTGTCTGCCAGTTTAATGGCAAGTCATTTCTACAAGCCAAGGTGGTAGGCAACATTCCTTAGCAACATACCATCTGTCCTGTGTCTGCCAGTTTAATGGCAAGTCATTTCTACAAGCAAGGTGGTAGGCAACATTCCTTAGCAACATACCATCTGTCCTGTGTCTGCCAGTTTAATGGCAAGTCATTTCTACAAGCAAGGTGGTAGGCAACATTCCTTAGCAACATACCATCTGTCCTGTGTCTGCCAGTTTAATGGCAAGTCATTTCTACAAGCAAGGTGGTAGGCAACATTCCTTAGCAACATACCATCTGTCCTGTGTCTGCCAGTTTAATGGCAAGTCATTTCTACAAGCAAGGTGGTAGGCAACATTCCTTAGCAACATACCATCTGTCCTGTGTCTGCCAGTTTAATGGCAAGTCATTTCTACAAGCAAGGTGGTAGGCAACATTCCTTAGCAACATACCATCTGTCCTGTGTCTGCCAGTTTAATGGCAAGTCATTTCTACAAGCAAGGTGGTAGGCAACATTCCTTAGCAACATACCATCTGTCCAGTGTCTGCCAAGTTTAATGGCAAGTCATTTCTACAAGCAAGGTGGTAGGCAACATTCCTTAGCAACATACCATCTGTCCTGTGTCTGCCAGTTTAATGGCAAGTCATTTCTACAAGCAAGGTGGTAGGCAACATTCCTTAGCAACATACCATCTGTCCTGTGTCTGCCAGTTTTAATGGCAAGTCATTTCTACAAGCAAGGTGGTAGGCAACATTCCTTAGCAACATACCATCTGTCCTGTGTCCTGCCAGTTTAATGGCAAGTCATTTCTACAAGCAAGGTGGTAGGCAACATTCCTTAGCAACATACCATCATGTCCTGAATGTCCTGCCAGTTTTATAGCAAGTCATT
>NC_084620.1:72498221-72518221 GCF_033978795.1 Nerophis ophidion
GTGTGTATATATCTGCTGTCCATCATTGTGTGTGTATATCTGCTGTCCATCATTGTGTGTGTATATCTGCTGTCCCATCATTGTGTGTATATATCTGCTGTCCATCATTGTGTGTATAGATCTGCTGTCCATCATTGTGTGTGTATATCTGCTGTCCATCATTGTGTGTATATATCTGCTGTCCCATCATTGTGTGTATATATCTGCTGTCCATCATTGTGTGTGTATATCTGCTGTCCATCATTGTGTGTATTATCTGCTGTCCATCATTTGTGTGTATATATCTGCTGTCCATCATTTGTGTGTATATATCTGCTGTCCATCATTGTGTGTGTATATCTGCTGTCCATCATTGTGTGTATATATCTGCTGTCCATCATTGTGTGTATATATCTGCTGTCCATCATTGTGTGTATATCTGCTGTCCATCATTGTGTTGTATATATCTGCTGTCCATCATTGTGTGTATATATCTGCTGTCCATCATTGTGTGTATATATCTGCTGTCCATCATTGTGTGTATATATCTGCTGTCCATCATTGTGTGTATATATCTGCTGTCCATCATTGTGTGTATATATCTGCTGTCCATCATTGTGTTGTGTATATCTGCTGTCCATCATTGTGTGTATATATCTGCTGTCCATCATTGTGTGTATATATCTGCTGTCCATCATTGTGTGTATATATCTGCTGTCCATCATTGTGTGTATATATCTGCTGTCCCATCATTGTGTGTATATATCTGCTGTCCATCATTGTGTGTATATATCTGCTGTCCATCATTGTGTGTGTATATCTGCTGTCCATCATTGTGTGTATATATCTGCTGTCCATCATTGTGTGTATATATCTGCTGTCCATCATTGTGTGTGTATATCTGCTGTCCATCATTGTGTGTATATATCTGCTGTCCATCATTGTGTGTATATATCTGCTGTCCATCATTGTGTGTATATATCTGCTGTCCATCATTGTGTGTATATATCTGCTGTCCATCATTGTGTGTGTATATCTGCTGTCCATCATTGTGTGTATATATCTGCTGTCCATCATTGTGTGTATATCTGCTGTCCATCATTGTGTGTATATATCTGCTGTCCATCATTGTGTGTGTATATCTGCTGTCCATCATTGTGTGTATATATCTGCTGTCCATCATTGTGTGTATATATCTGCTGTCCATCATTGTGTGTATATATCTGTCTGTCCATCATTGTGTGTATATATCTGCTGTCCATCATTGTGTGTGTATATATCTGCTGTCCATCATTGTGTGTATATATCTGCTGTCCATCATTGTGTGTTATATCTGCTGTCCATCATTGTGTGTATATATCTGCTGTCCATCATTGTGTGTATATCTGCTGTCCATCATTGTGTGTATATATCTGCTGTCCATCATTGTGTGTGTATATCTGCTGTCCATCATTGTGTGTGTATATCTGCTGTCCATCATTGTGTGTATATATCTGCTGTCCATCATTGTGTGTATATATCTGCTGTCCATCATTGTGTGTATATATCTGCTGTCCATCATTGTGTGTATATATCTGCTGTCCCATCATTGTGTGTATATATCTGCTGTCCATCATTGTGTGTATATCTGCTGTCCATCATTGTGTGTATATATCTGCTGTCCATCATTGTGTGTGTATATCTGCTGTCCATCATTGTGTGTATATATCTGCTGTCCATCATTGTGTGTATATATCTGCTGTCCATCATTGTGTGTATATATCTGCTGTCCATCATTGTGTGTATATATCTGCTGTCCATCATTGTGTGTATATATCTGCTGTCCATCATTGTGTGTGTATATCTGCTGTCCATCATTGTGTGTATATATCTGCTGTCCATCATTGTGTGTATATATCTGCTGCCATCATTGTGTGTATATATCTGCTGTCCATCATTGTGTGTATATATCTGCTGTCCATCATTGTGTGTATATATCTGCTGTCCATCATTGTGTGTATATATCTGCTGTCCATCATTGTGTGTATATATCTGCTGTCCATCATTGTGTGTATATATCTGCTGTCCATCATTGTGTGTATATATCTGCTGTCCATCATTGTGTGTATATATCTGCTGTCCATCATTGTGTGTGTATATCTGCTGTCCATCATTGTGTGTATATATCTGCTGTCCATCATTGTGTGTATATATCTGCTGTCCATCATTGTGTGTATATATCTGCTGTCCATCATTGTGTGTATTATCTGCTGTCCATCATTGTGTGTATATATCTGCTGTCCATCATTGTGTGTATATATCTGCTGTCCATCATTGTGTGTATATATCTGCTGTCCATCATTGTGTGTATATATCTGCTGTCCATCATTGTGTGTATATATCTGCTGTCCATCATTGTGTGTATATATCTGCTGTCCATCATTGTGTGTGTATATCTGCTGTCCATCATTGTGTGTATATATCTGCTGTCCATCATTGTGTGTATATCTGCTGTCCATCATTGTGTGTATATATCTGCTGTCCATCATTGTGTGTATATATCTGCTGTCCATCATTGTGTGTGTATATCTGCTGTCCATCATTGTGTGTATATATCTGCTGTCCATCATTGTGTGTATATATCTGCTGTCCATCATTGTGTGTATATCTGCTGTCCATCATTGTGTGTATATATCTGCTGTCCATCATTGTGTGTATATATCTGCTGTCCATCATTGTGTGTGTATATCTGCTGTCCATTCATTGTGTGTATATATCTGCTGTCCATCATTGTGTGTATATATCTGCTGTCCATCATTGTGTGTGTATATCTGCTGTCCATCATTGTGTGTATATATCTGCTGTCCATCATTGTGTGTATATATCTGCTGTCCATCATTGTGTGTATATATCTGCTGTCCATCATTGTGTGTTATATCTGCTGTCCATCATTGTGTGTGTATAATCTGCTGTCCATCATTGTGTGTATATATATGCTGTCCATCATTGTGTGTGTATATCTGCTGTCCATCATTGTGTGTATATATCTGCTGTCCATCATTGTGTGTATATATCTGCTGTCCATCATTGTGTGTATATCTGGTCATGTGTATCTGCTGTCCATCATTGTGTGTATATATCTGCTGTCCATCATTGTGTGTATATATCTGCTGTCCATCATTGTGTGTATATATCTGCTGTCCATCATTGTGTGTATATATCTGCTGTCCATCATTGTGTGTGTATATCTGCTGTCCATCATTGTGTGTGTATATCTGCTGTCCATCATTGTGTGTATATATCTGCTGTCCATCATTGTGTGTATATATCTGCTGTCCATCATTGTGTGTATATATCTGCTGTCCATCATTGTGTGTATATATCTGCTGTCCATCATTGTGTGTATATATCTGCTGTCCATCATTGTGTGTGTATATCTGCTGTCCATCATTGTGTGTTATATATCTGCTGTCCATCATTGTGTGTATATATCTGCTGTCCATCATTGTGTGTATATATCTGCTGTCCATCATTGTGTGTCTATATATCTGCTGTCCATCATTGTGTGTATATATCTGCTGTCCATCATTGTGTGTGTATATCTGCTGTCCATCATTGTGTGTATATATCTGCTGTCCATCATTGTGTGTATATATCTGCTGTCCATCATTGTGTGTATATATCTGCTGTCCATCATTGTGTGTATATATCTGCTGTCCATCATTGTGTGTATATCTGCTGTCCATCATTGTGTGTATATATCTGCTGTCCATCATTGTGTGTGTATATCTGCTGTCCATCATTGTGTGTATATATCTGCTGTCCATCTTGTGTGTATATATCTGCTGTCCATCATTGTGTGTATATATCTGCTGTCCATCATTGTGTGTATATATCTGCTGTCCATCATTGTGTGTATATATCTGCTGTCCATCATTGTGTGTATATCTGCTGTCCATCATTGTGTGTATATATCTGCTGTCCATCATTGTGTGTATATATCTGCTGTCCATCATTGTGTGTATATCTGCTGTCCATCATTGTGTGTATATATCTGCTGTCCATCATGTGTGTGTATATCTGCTGTCCCATCATTGTGTGTATATATCTGCTGTCCATCATTGTGTGTATATATCTGCTGTCCATCATTGTGTGTATATATCTGCTGTCCATCATTGTGTGTATATATCTGCTGTCCATCATTGGTGTGTATATCTGCTGTCCATCATTGTGTGTATATATCTGCTGTCCATCATTGTGTGTATATATCTGCTGTCCATCATTGTGTGGTATATCTGCTGTCCATCATTGTGTGTATATATCTGCTGTCCATCATTGTGTGTATATATCTGCTGTCCATCATTGTGTGTATATATCTGCTGTCCATCATTGTGTGTATATATCTGCTGTCCATCATTGTGTGTATATATCTGCTGTCCATCATTGTGTGTGTATATCTGCTGTCCATCATTGTGTGTGTATATCTGCTGTCCATCATTGTGTGTATATATCTGCTGTCCATCATTGTGTTGTATATATCTGCTGTCCATCATTGTGTGTATATATCTGCTGTCCATCATTGTGTGTATATATCTGCTGTCCATCATTGTGTGTGTATATCTGCTGTCCATCATTGTGTGTGTATATCTGCTGTCCATCATTGTGTGTGTATATCTGCTGTCCATCATTGTGTGTATATATCTGCTGTCCATTCATTGTGTGTGTATATCTGCTGTCCATCATTGTGTGTGTATATCTGCTGTCCATCATTGTGTGTATATATCTGCTGTCCATCATTGTGTGTGTATATCTGCTGTCCATCATTGTGTGTATATATCTGCTGTCCATCATTGTGTGTATATATCTGCTGTCCATCATTGTGTGTATATATCTGCTGTCCATCATTGTGTGTATATATCTGCTGTCCATCATTGTGTGTATATATCTGCTGTCCATCATTGTGTGTGTATATCTGCTGTCCATCATTGTGGTATCTGCTGTCCATCATTGTGTGTATATCTGCTGTCCATCATTGTGTGTGTATATCTGCTGTCCATCATTGTGTGTATATATCTGCTGTCCATCATTGTGTGTATATATCTGCTGCCATCATTGTGTGTATATATCTGCTGTCCATCATTGTGTGTATATATCTGCTGTCCATCATTGTGTGTATATATCTGCTGTCCATCATTGTGTGTATATATCTGCTGTCCATCATTGTGTGTGTATATCTGCTGTCCTTCATTGTGTGTTATATCTGCTGTCCATCATTGTGTGTGTATATCTGCTGTCCATCATTGTGTGTATATATCTGCTGTCCATCCTTGTGTGTATATCTGCTGTCCATCATTGTGTGTGTATATCTGATGTCCATCATTGTGTGTATAATATATGCTGTCCATCATTGTGTGTGTATATCTGCTGTCCATCATTGTGAGTATATATCTGCTGTCCATCATTGTTGTATATATCTGCTGTCCATCATTGTGTGATATATCTGCTGTCCATCATTGTGTGTATATATCTGCTGTCCATCATTGTGTGTATATATCTGCCTGTCCATCATTGTGTGTGTTATATCTGCTGCCCATCATTGTGTGTATATATCTGCTGTCCATCATTGTGTGTATATATCTGCTGTCCATCATTGTGTGTGTATATATCTGCTGTCCATCATTGTGTGTATATATCTGCTGACCATCATTGTGTGTATATATCTGCTGTCCATCATTGTGTATATATCTGCTGTCCATCATTGTGTGTATATATCTGCTGTCCATCATTGTGTGTATATATCTGCTGTCCATCATTGTGTGTGTATATCTGCTGCCCATCATTGTGTGTATATATCTGCTGTCCATCATTGTGTGTATATATCTGCTGTCCATCATTGTGTGTGTATATCTGCTGTCCATCATTGTGTGTATATATCTGCTGTCCCATCATATGTGTGTATATATCTGCTGTCCATCATTGTGTGTATATATATCTACTGTCCATCATTGTGTGTATATATCTGCTGTCCATCATTGTGTGTGTATATATCTGCTGTCCATCATTGTGTGTATATATCTGCTGTCCATCATTGTGTGTATATATCTGCTGTCCATCATTGTGTGTATATATCTGCTGTCCATCATTGTGTGTATATATCTGCTGTCCATCATTGTGTGTATATATCTGCTGTCCATCATTGTGTGTGTGTATATCTGCTGCCCATCATTGTGTGTATATATCTGCTGTCCATCATTGTGTGTATATATCTGCTGCCCATCATTGTGTGTATATATCTGCTGTCCATCATTGTGTGTATATATCTGCTGTCCATCATTGTGTGTATATCTGCTGTCCATCATTGTGTGTGTGTATATATCTGCTGTCCCATCATTGTGTGTATATATCTGCTGTCCATCATTGTGTGTATATATCTGCTGTCCATCATTGTGTGTATATATCTGCTGTCCATCATTGTGTGTATATATCTGCTGTCCATCATTGTGTGTATATATCTGCTGTCCATCATTGTGTGTATATATCTGCTGTCCATCATTGTGTGTATATATCTGCTGTCCATCATTGTGTGTATATATCTGCTGTCCATCATTGTGTGTATATATCTGCTGTCCATCATTGTGTGTATATCTGCTGTCCATCATTATGTGTGTATATATCTGCTGTCCATCATTGTGTGTATATATCTGCTGTCCATCATTGTGTGTATATCTGCTGTCCATCATTGTGTGTATATATCTGCTGTCCATCATTGTGTGTGTATATCTGCTGTCCATCATTATGTGTGTATATCTGCTGTCCATCATTGTGTGTATATATCTGCTGTCCATCATTGTGTGTATATATCTGCTGTCCATCATTGTGTGTATATATCTGCTGTCCATCATTGTGTGTGTATATCTGCTGTCCATCATTATGTGTGTATATCTGCTGTCCATCATTATGTGTGTATATCTGCTGTCCATCATTGTGTGTGTATATCTGCTGTCCATCATTGTGTGTGTATATCTGCTGTCCATCATTGTGTGTATATATCTGCTGTCCATCATTGTGTGTGTATATCTGCTGTCCATCATTGTGTGTATATATCTGCTGTCCATCATTATGTGTGTATATATCTGCTGTCCATCATTATGTGTGTATATATCTGCTGTCCATCATTGTGTGTATATATCTGCTGTCCATCATTGTGTGTATATATCTGCTGTCCATCATTATGTGTGTATATATCTGCTGTCCATCATTATGTGTATATATCTGCTGTCCATCATTGTGTGTATATATCTGCTGCCCATCATTGTGTGTATATATCTGCTGTCCATCATTATGTGTGTATATATCTGCTGTCCATCATTGTGTGTATATATCTGCTGTCCATCATTGTGTGTATATATCTGCTGTCCATCATTGTGTGTGTATATCTGCTGTCCATCATTGTGTGTATATATCTGCTGTCCATCATTGTGTGTATATATCTGCTGTCCATCATTGTGTGTATATATCTGCTGTCCATCATTGTGTGTGTATATATCTGCTGTCCATCATTGTGTGTATATATCTGCTGTCCATCATTGTGTGTATATATCTGCTGTCCATCATTGTGTGTGTATATCTGCTGTCCATCATTGTGTGTATATATCTGCTGTCCATCATTGTGTGTATATATCTGCTGTCCATCATTGTGTGTGTATATCTGCTGTCCATCATTGTGTGTGTATATCTGCTGTCCATCATTGTGTGTATATATCTGCTGTCCATCATTGTGTGTGTATATATGCTGTCCATCATTGTGTGTGTATATCTGCTGCCCATCATTGTGTGTATATATCTGCTGCCCATCATTGTGTGTATATATCTGCTGTCCATCATTGTGTGTATATATCTGCTGTCCATCCTTGTGTGTGTATATCTGCTGTCCATCATTGTGTGTATATATCTGCTGTCCATCATTGTGTGTATATATCTGCTGTCCATCATTGTGTGTGTATATCTGCTGTCCATCATTGTGTGTGTATATATCTGCTGTCCATCATTGTGTGTATATATCTGCTGTCCATCATTGTGTGTATATATATGCTGTCCATCATTGTGTGTGTATATCTGCTGTCCATCATTGTGTGTATATATCTGCTGTCCATCATTGTGTGTATATATCTGCTGTCCATCATTGTGTGTATATATCTGCTGTCCATCATTGTGTGTATATATCTGCTGTCCATCATTGTGTGTATATATCTGCTGCCCATCATTGTGTGTGTATATATCTGCTGTCCATCATTGTGTGTATATATCTGCTGTCCATCATTGTGTGTGTATATCTGCTGTCCATCATTGTGTGTGTATATCTGCTGTCCATCATTGTGTGTATATATCTGCTGTCCATCATTGTGTGTATATATCTGCTGTCCATCATTGTGTGTATATATCTGCTGTCCATCATTGTGTGTGTATATCTGCTGTCCATCATTGTGTGTATATATCTGCTGTCCATCATTGTGTGTATATATCTGCTGTCCATCATTGTGTGTATATATCTGCTGTCCATCATTGTGTGTATATATCTGCTGTCCATCATTGTGTGTGTATATCTGCTGTCCATCATTGTGTGTGTATATCTGCTGTCCATCATTGTGTGTATATATCTGCTGTCCATCATTGTGTGTGTATATCTGCTGTCCATCATTGTGTGTGTATATATGCTGCCCATCATTGTGTGTATATATCTGCTGTCCATCATTGTGTGTGTATATCTGCTGCCCATCATTGTGTGTATATATCTGCTGTCCATCATTGTGTGTATGTATCTGCTGTCCATCATTGTGTGTATATATCTGCTGTCCATCATTGTGTGTAATATATCTGCTGTCCATCATTGTGTGTGTATATCTGCTGTCCATCATTATGTGTATATATCTGCTGTCCATCATTGTGTGTATATATCTGCTGTCCATCATTGTGTGTGTATATCTGCTGTCCATCATTATGTGTATGTATCTGCTGTCCATCATTGTGTGTGTATATATCTGCTGTCCATCATTGTGTGTATATATCTGCTGTCCATCATTGTGTGTGTATATCTGCTGTCCATCATTATGTGTGTATATATCTGCTGTCCATCATTGTGTGTATATATCTGCTGTCATCATTGTGTGTATATATCTGCTGTCCATCATTGTGTGTGTATATCTGCTGTCCATCATTATGTGTATGTATCTGCTGTCATCATTGTGTGTGTATATATCTGCTGTCCATCATTGTGTGTGTATATCTGCTGTCCATCATTATGTGTATGTATCTGCTGTCCATCATTGTGTGTGTATATCTGCTGTCCATCATTATGTGTGTATATATCTGCTGTCCATCATGTTGTATATATCTGCTGTCCATCATTGTGTGTATATATCTGCTGTCCATCATTGTGTGTGTATATCTGCTGTCCATCATTATGTGTATGTATCTGCTGTCCATCATTGTGTGTGTATATATCTGCTGTCCATCATTGTGTGTATATATCTGCTGTCCATCATTGTGTGTAAATATCTGCGTCCATCATTGGTGTATATATCTGCTGTCCATCATTATGTGTGTATATATCTGCTGTCCATCATTATGTGTGTATATATCTGCTGTCCATCATTGTGTGTATATATCTGCTGTCCATCATTGTGTGTATATATCTGCTGTCCATCATTGTGTGTATATATCTGCTGTCCATCATTGTGTGTGTATATCTGCTGTCCATCATTGTGTGTATATATCTGCTGTCCATCATTGTGTGTATATATCTGCTGCCCATCATTGTGTGTGTATATCTGCTGTCCATCATTATGTGTGTATATCTGCTGTCCATCATTGTGTGTATATATCTGCTGTCCATCATTGTGTGTATATATCTGCTGTCCATCATTGTGTGTGTATATCTGCTGTCCATCATTGTGTGTATATATCTGCTGTCCATCATTGTGTGTAATATATCTGCTGTCCATCATAGTGTGTGTAATATCTGCTGTCCATCATTGTGTGTATATATCTGCTGTCCATCATTGTGTGTATATATCTGCTGCCCATCATTGTGTGTGTATATATCTGCTGTCCATCATTGTGTGTATATATCTGCTGTCCATCATTGTGTGTGTATATCTGCTGTCCATCATTGTGTGTGTATATCTGCTGTCCATCATTGTGTGTATATATCTGCTGTCCATCATTGTGTGTATATATCTGCTGTCCATCATTGTGTGTATATATCTGCTGTCCCATCATTGTGTGTGTATATCTGCTGTCCATCATTGTGTGTATATATCTGCTGTCCATCATTGTGTGTATATATCTGCTGTCCATCATTGTGTGTATATATCTGCTGTCCATCATTGTGTGTATATATCTGCTGTCCATCATTGTGTGTGTATATCTGCTGTCCATCATTGTGTGTGTATATCTGCTGTCCATCATTGTGTGTATATATCTGCTGTCCATCATTGTGTGTGTATATCTGCTGTCCATCATTGTGTGTGTATATATGCTGCCCATCATTGTGTGTATATATCTGCTGTCCATCATTGTGTGTGTATATCTGCTGCCCATCATTGTGTGTATATATCTGCTGTCCATCATTGTGTGTATGTATCTGCTGTCCATCATTGTGTGTATATATCTGCTGTCCATCATTGTGTGTATATATCTGCTGTCCATCATTGTGTGTGTATATCTGCTGTCCATCATTATGTGTATATATCTGCTGTCCATCATTGTGTGTATATATCTGCTGTCCATCATTGTGTGTGTATATCTGCTGTCCATCATTATGTGTATGTATCTGCTGTCCATCATTGTGTGTGTATATATCTGCTGTCCATCATTGTGTGTATATATCTGCTGTCCATCATTGTGTGTGTATATCTGCTGTCCATCATTATGTGTATATATCTGCTGTCCATCATTGTGTGTATATATCTGCTGTCCATCATTGTGTGTGTATATCTGCTGTCCATCATTATGTGTATGTATCTGCTGTCCATCATTGTGTGTGTATATATCTGCTGTCCATCATTGTGTGTATATATCTGCTGTCCATCATTGTGTGTATATATCTGCTGTCATCATTGTGTGTGTATATCTGCTGTCCATCATTGTGTGTATATATCTGCTGTCCATCCTTGTGTGTGTATATCTGCTGCCCATCATTGTGTGTATATATCTGCTGTCCATCATTGTGTGTGTATATCTGCTGTCCATCATTATGTGTATATATCTGCTGTCCATCATTGTGTGTATATATCTGCTGTCCATCATTGTGTGTATATATCTGCTGTCCATCATTGTGTGTATATATCTGCTGTCCATCATTGTGTGTATATATCTGCTGCCCATCATTGTGTGTATATATCTGCTGTCCATCATTGTGTGTATATATCTGCTGTCCATCATTGTGTGTATATATCTGCTGTCCATCATTGTGTGTATATATCTGCTGTCCATCATTGTGTGTATATATCTGCTGTCCATCATTGTGTGTATATATCTGCTGTCCATCATTGTGTGTATATATCTGCTGTCCATCATATGTGTGTATAATCTGCTGTCCATCATTGTGTGTGTATATCTGCTGTCCATCATTGTGTGTATATATCTGCTGTCCATCATTGTGTGTATATATCTGCTGTCCATCATTGTGTGTATATATCTGCTGTCCATCATTGTGTGTATATATCTGCTGTCCATCATTGTGTGTATATATCTGCTGTCCATCATTGTGTGTATATATCTGCTGTCCATCATTGTGTGTATATATCTGCTGTCCATCATTGTGTGTATATATCTGCTGTCCATCATTGTGTGTATATATCTGCTGTCCATCATTATGTGTGTATATATCTGCTGTCCATCATTGTGTGTATATATCTGCTGTCCATCATTGTGTGTATATATCTGCTGTCCATCATTGTGTGTATATATCTGCTGTCCATCATTGTGTGTATATATCTGCTGTCCATCATTGTGTGTGTATATCTGCTGTCCATCATTGTGTGTGTATATCTGCTGTCCATCATTGTGTGATATATCTGCTGTCCATCATTGTGTGTATATATCTGCTGTCCATCATTGTGTGTATATATCTGCTGTCCATCATTGTGTGTATATATCTGCTGTCCATCATTGTGTGTGTGTATATCTGCTGTCCATCATTGTGTGTATATATCTGCTGTCCATCATTGTGTGTATATATCTGCTGCCCATCATTGTGTGTGTATATATATCTGCTGTCCATCATTGTGTGTATATATCTGCTGTCCATCATTGTGTGTGTATATCTGCTGTCCATCATTGTGTGTGTATATCTGCTGTCCATCATTGTGTGTATATCTGCTGTCCATCATTGTGTGTATATATCTGCTGTCCATCATTGTGTGTATATATCTGCTGTCCATCATTGTGTGTGTATATCTGCTGTCCATCATTGTGTGTATATATCTGCTGTCCATCATTGTGTGTATATATCTGCTGTCCATCATTGTGTGTATATATCTGCTGTCCATCATTGTGTGTATATATCTGCTGTCCATCATTGTGTGTGTATATCTGCTGTCCATCATTGTGTGTGTATATCTGCTGTCCATCATTGTGTGTATATATCTGCTGTCCATCATTGTGTGTGTATATCTGCTGTCCATCATTGTGTGTGTATATATCTGCTGCCCATCATTGTGTGTATATATCTGCTGTCCATCATTGTGTGTGTATATCTGCTGTCCATCATTATGTGTATATATCTGCTGTCCATCATGTGTGTATATATCTGCTGTCCATCATTGTGTGTATATCTGCTGTCCATCATTGTGTGTATATATCTGCTGTCCATCATTGTGTGTATATATCTGCTGTCCATCATTGTGTATATATCTGCTGTCCATCATTGTGTGTATATATCTGCTGTCCATCATTGTGTGTATATATCTGCTGTCCATCATTGTGTGTGTATATCTGCTGTCCATCATTGTGTGTATATATCTGCTGTCCATCATTGTGTGTATATATCTGCTGTCCATCATTGTGTGTATATATCTGCTGTCCATCATTGTGTGTATATATCTGCTGTCCATCATTGTGTGTGTATATCTGCTGTCCATCATTGTGTGTGTATATCTGCTGTCCATCATTGTGTGTATATATCTGCTGTCCATCATTGTGTGTGTATATCTGCTGTCCATCATTGTGTGTGTATATATCTGCTGCCCATCATTGTGTGTATATATCTGCTGTCCATCATTGTGTGTATATATCTGCTGCCCATCATTGTGTGTATATATCTGCTGCCCATCATTGTGTGTGTATATCTGCTGTCCATCATTATGTGTGTATATCTGCTGTCCATCATTGTGTGTGTATATATCTGCTGCCCATCATTGTGTGTATAATCTGCTGCCCATCATTGTGTGTGTATATCTGCTGTCCATCATTATGTGTGTATATCTGCTGTCCATCATTGTGTGTATATATCTGCTGTCCATCATTGTGTGTATATATCTGCTGTCCATCATTGTGTGTGTATATCTGCTGTCCATCATTGTGTGTATATATCTGCTGTCCATCATTGTGTGTATATATCTGCTGTCCATCATTGTGTGTGTATATCTGCTGTCCATCATTGTGTGTATATATCTGCTGTCCATCATTGTGTGTATATATCTGCTGCCCATCATTGTGTGTGTATATATCTGCTGTCCATCATTGTGTGTATATATCTGCTGTCCATCATTGTGTGTGTATATCTGCTGTCCATCATTGTGTGTGTATATCTGCTGTCCATCATTGTGTGTATATATCTGCTGTCCATCATTGTGTGTATATATCTGCTGTCCATCATTGTGTGTATATATCTGCTGTCCATCATTGTGTGTGTATATCTGCTGTCCATCATTGTGTGTATATATCTGCTGTCCATCATTGTGTGTATATATCTGCTGTCCATCATTGGTACTGTCATCATTGTGTGTATATATCTGCTGTCCATCATTGTGTGTGTATATCTGCTGTCCATCATTGTGTGTGTATATCTGCTGTCCATCATTGTGTGTATATATCTGCTGTCCATCATTGTGTGTGTATATCTGCTGTCCATCATTGTGTGTGTATATATGCTGCCCATCATTGTGTGTATATATCTGCTGTCCATCATTGTGTGTGTATATCTGCTGCCCATCATTGTGTGTATATATCTGCTGTCCATCATTGTGTGTATGTATCTGCTGTCCATCATTGTGTGTATATATCTGCTGTCCATCATTGTGTGTATATATCTGCTGTCCATCATTGTGTGTGTATATCTGCTGTCCATCATTATGTGTATATATCTGCTGTCCATCATTGTGTGTATATATCTGCTGTCCATCATTGTGTGTGTATATCTGCTGTCCATCATTATGTGTATGTATCTGCTGTCCATCATTGTGTGTATATATCTGCTGTCCATCATTGTGTGTGTATATCTGCTGTCCATCATTATGTGTATATATCTGCTGTCCATCATTGTGTGTATATATCTGCTGTCCATCATTGTGTGTGTATATCTGCTGTCCATCATTATGTGTATGTATCTGCTGTCCATCATTGTGTGTGTATATATCTGCTGTCCATCATTGTGTGTATATATCTGCTGTCCATCATTGTGTGTATATATCTGCTGTCCATCATTGTGTGTGTATATCTGCTGTCCATCATTGTGTGTATATATCTGCTGTCCATCCTTGTGTGTGTATATCTGCTGCCCATCATTGTGTGTATATATCTGCTGTCCATCATTGTGTGTGTATATCTGCTGTCCATCATTGTGTGTATATATCTGCTGTCCATCATTATGTGTATATATCTGCTGTCCATCATTGTGTGTATATATCTGCTGTCCATCATTGTGTGTATATATCTGCTGCCCATCATTGTGTGTATATATCTGCTGCCCATCATTGTGTGTATATATCTGCTGTCCATCATTGTGTGTATATATCTGCTGTCCATCATTGTGTGTATATATCTGCTGTCCATCATTGTGTGTGTATATCTGCTGTCCATCATTATGTGTATATATCTGCTGTCCATCATTGTGTGTATATATCTGCTGTCCATCATTGTGTGTGTATATCTGCTGTCCATCATTATGTGTATGTATCTGCTGTCCATCATTGTGTGTATATATCTGCTGTCCATCATTGTGTGTGTATATCTGCTGTCCATCATTATGTGTATATATCTGCTGTCCATCATTGTGTGTATATATCTGCTGTCCATCATTGTGTGTGTATATCTGCTGTCCATCATTGTGTGTATATATCTGCTGTCCATCATTGTGTGTATATATCTGCTGTCCATCATTGTGTGTGTATATCTGCTGTCCATCATTGTGTGTATATATCTGCTGTCCATCCTTGTGTGTGTATATCTGCTGCCCATCATTGTGTGTATATATCTGCTGTCCATCATTGTGTGTGTATATCTGCTGTCCATCATTGTGTGTATATATCTGCTGTCCATCATTATGTGTATATATCTGCTGTCCATCATTGTGTGTATATATCTGCTGTCCATCATTGTGTGTATATATCTGCTGTCCATCATTGTGTGTATATATCTGCTGTCCATCATTGTGTGTATATATCTGCTGCCCATCATTGTGTGTATATATCTGCTGTCCATCATTGTGTGTATATATCTGCTGTCCATCATTGTGTGTATATATCTGCTGTCCATCATTGTGTGTATATATCTGCTGTCCATCATTGTGTGTATATATCTGCTGTCCATCATTGTGTGTATATATCTGCTGTCCATCATTGTGTGTATATATCTGCTGTCCATCATTATGTGTGTATATCTGCTGTCCATCATTGTGTGTGTATATCTGCTGTCCATCATTGTGTGTATATATCTGCTGTCCATCATTGTGTGTATATATCTGCTGTCCATCATTGTGTGTATATATCTGCTGTCCATCATTGTGTGTATATATCTGCTGTCCATCATTGTGTGTATATATCTGCTGTCCATCATTGTGTGTCATATATCTGCTGTCCATCATTGTGTGTATATATCTGCTGTCCATCATTGTGTGTATATATCTGCTGTCCATCATTGTGTGTATATATCTGCTGTCCATCATTGTGTGTATATATCTGCTGTCCATCATTATGTGTGTATATATCTGCTGTCCATCATTATGTGTGTATATATCTGCTGTCCATCATTGTGTGTATATATCTGCTGTCCATCATTGTGTGTATATATCTGCTGTCCATCATTGTGTGTATATATCTGCTGTCCATCATTGTGTGTGTATATCTGCTGTCCATCATTGTGTGTATATATCTGCTGTCCATCATTGTGTGTATATATCTGCTGCCCATCATTGTGTGTGTATATATATCTGCTGTCCATCATTGTGTGTATATATCTGCTGTCCATCATTGTGTGTGTATATCTGCTGTCCATCATTGTGTGTGTATATCTGCTGTCCATCATTGTGTGTATATATCTGCTGTCCATCATTGTGTGTATATATCTGCTGTCCATCATTGTGTGTATATATCTGCTGTCCATCATTGTGTGTGTATATCTGCTGTCCATCATTGTGTGTATATATCTGCTGTCCATCATTGTGTGTATATATCTGCTGTCCATCATTGTGTGTATATATCTGCTGTCCATCATTGTGTGTATATATCTGCTGTCCATCATTGTGTGTGTATATCTGCTGTCCATCATTGTGTGTGTATATCTGCTGTCCATCATTGTGTGTATATATCTGCTGTCCATCATTGTGTGTATATCTGCTGTCCATCATTGTGTGTGTATATATCTGCTGCCCATCATTGTGTGTATATATCTGCTGTCCATCATTGTGTGTGTATATCTGCTGTCCATCATTATGTGTATATATCTGCTGTCCATCATTGTGTGTATATATCTGCTGTCCATCATTGTGTGTATATCTGCTGTCCATCATTGTGTGTATATATCTGCTGTCCATCATTGTGTGTATATATCTGCTGTCCATCATTGTGTGTATATATCTGCTGTCCATCATTGTGTGTATATATCTGCTGTCCATCATTGTGTGTATATATCTGCTGTCCATCATTGTGTGTGTATATCTGCTGTCCATCATTGTGTGTATATATCTGCTGTCCATCATTGTGTGTATATATCTGCTGTCCATCATTGTGTGTATATATCTGCTGTCCATCATTGTGTGTATATATCTGCTGTCCATCATTGTGTGTGTATATCTGCTGTCCATCATTGTGTGTGTATATCTGCTGTCCATCATTGTGTGTATATATCTGCTGTCCATCATTGTGTGTGTATATCTGCTGTCCATCATTGTGTGTGTATATATCTGCTGCCCATCATTGTGTGTATATATCTGCTGTCCATCATTGTGTGTGTATATCTGCTGTCCATCATTATGTGTATATATCTGCTGTCCATCATTGTGTGTATATATCTGCTGTCCATCATTGTGTGTATATCTGCTGTCCATCATTGTGTGTATATATCTGCTGTCCATCATTGTGTGTATATATCTGCTGTCCATCATTGTGTGTATATATCTGCTGTCCATCATTGTGTGTGTATATATCTGCTCTCCATCATTGTGTGTGTATATCTGCTGTCCATCATTGTGTGTGTATATCTGCTGTCCATCATTGTGTGTGTATATCTGCTGTCCATCATTGTGTGTAGATATCTGCTGTCCATCATTGTGTGTATATATCTGCTGTCCATCATTGTGTGTATATATCTGCTGTCCATCATTGTGTGTGTATATCTGCTGTCCATCATTGTGTGTATATATCTGCTGTCCATCATTGTGTGTATATATCTGCTGTCCATCATTGTGTGTGTATATCTGCTGTCCATCATTGTGTGTGTATATCTGCTGTCCATCATTGTGTGTGTATATCTGCTGTCCATCATTGTGTGTGTATATCTGCTGTCCATCATTGTGTGTGTATATCTGCTGTCCATCATTGTGTGTGTATATCTGCTGTCCATCATTGTGTGTATATATCTGCTGTCCATCATTGTGTGTATATATCTGCTGTCCATCATTGTGTGTGTATATCTGCTGTCCATCATTGTGTGTGTATATCTGCTGTCCATCATTGTGTGTGTATATCTGCTGTCCATCATTGTGTGTATATATCTGCTGTCCATCATTGTGTGTATATATCTGCTGTCCATCATTGTGTGTATATCTGCTGTCCATCATTGTGTGTATATATCTGCTGTCCATCATTGTGTGTATATATCTGCTGTCCATCATTGTGTGTGTATATATCTGCTGTCCATCATTGTGTGTATATATCTGCTCTCCATCATTGTGTGTGTATATCTGCTGTCCATCATTGTGTGTGTATATCTGCTGTCCATCATTGTGTGTGTATATCTGCTGTCCATCATTGTGTGTATATATCTGCTGTCCATCATTGTGTGTATATATCTGCTGTCCATCATTGTGTGTATATATCTGCTGTCCATCATTGTGTGTATATATCTGCTGTCCATCATTGTGTGTATATATCTGCTGTCCATCATTATGTGTATGTATCTGCTGTCCATCATTGTGTGTGTATATATCTGCTGTCCATCATTGTGTGTATATATCTGCTGTCCATCATTGTGTGTATATATCTGCTGTCCATCATTGTGTGTGTATATCTGCTGTCCATCATTGTGTGTATATATCTGCTGTCCATCCTTGTGTGTGTATATCTGCTGCCCATCATTGTGTGTATATATCTGCTGTCCATCATTGTGTGTGTATATCTGCTGTCCATCATTATGTGTATATATCTGCTGTCCATCATTGTGTGTATATATCTGCTGTCCATCATTGTGTGTATATATCTGCTGTCCATCATTGTGTGTATATATCTGCTGTCCATCATTGTGTGTATATATCTGCTGCCCATCATTGTGTGTATATATCTGCTGTCCATCATTGTGTGTATATATCTGCTGTCCATCATTGTGTGTATATATCTGCTGTCCATCATTGTGTGTATATATCTGCTGTCCATCATTGTGTGTATATATCTGCTGTCCATCATTGTGTGTGTATATCTGCTGTCCATCATTGTGTGTATATATCTGCTGTCCATCATTGTGTGTGTATATCTGCTGTCCATCATTGTGTGTATATATCTGCTGCCCATCATTGTGTGTATATATCTGCTGTCCATCATTGTGTGTATATATCTGCTGTCCATCATTGTGTGTATATATCTGCTGTCCATCATTGTGTGTGTATATCTGCTGTCCATCATTGTGTGTATATATCTGCTGTCCATCATTGTGTGTATATATCTGCTGTCCATCATTGTGTGTATATATCTGCTGTCCATCATTGTGTGTATATAATCTGCTGTCCATCATTGTGTGTATATATCTGCTGTCCATCATTGTGTGTATATATCTGCTGTCCATCATTGTGTGTATATATCTGCTGTCCATCATTGTGTGTATATATCTGCTGTCCATCATTGTGTGTATATATCTGCTGTCCATCATTGTGTGTATATATCTGCTGTCCATCATTATGTGTGTATATATCTGCTGTCCATCATTATGTGTGTATATATCTGCTGTCCATCATTGTGTGTATAATCTGCTGTCCATCATTGTGTGTATATATCTGCTGTCCATCATTGTGTGTATATATCTGCTGTCCATCATTGTGTGTGTATATCTGCTGTCCATCATTGTGTGTATATATCTGCTGTCCATCATTGTGTGTATATATCTGCTGCCCATCATTGTGTGTGTATATATATCTGCTGTCCATCATTGTGTGTATATATCTGCTGTCCATCATTGTGTGTGTATATCTGCTGTCCATCATTGTGTGTGTATATCTGCTGTCCATCATTGTGTGTATATATCTGCTGTCCATCATTGTGTGTATATATCTGCTGTCCATCATTGTGTGTATATATCTGCTGTCCATCATTGTGTGTGTATATCTGCTGTCCATC
>NC_084620.1:72528221-72545721 GCF_033978795.1 Nerophis ophidion
GGTGTAAAAGTGGTAGTGGACAGTGCGGGTGTAAAAGTGGTAGTGGACAGTGCGGGTGTAAAAGTGGTAGTGGACAGTGCGGGTGTAAAAGTGGTAGTGGACAGTGCGGGTGTAAAAGTGGTAGTGGACAGTGCGGGTGTAAAAGTGGTAGTGGACAGTGCGGGTGTAAAAGTGGTAGTGGACAGTGCGGGTGTAAAAGTGGTAGTGGACAGTGCGGGTGTAAAAGTGGTAGTGGACAGTGCGGGTGTAAAAGTGGTAGTGGACAGTGCGGGTGTAAAAGTGGTAGTGGACAGTGCGGGTGTAAAAGTGGTAGTGGACAGTGCGGGTGTAAAAGTGGTAGTGGACAGTGCGGGTGTAAAAGTGGTAGTGGGCAGTGTGGGTGTAAAAGTGGTAGTGGGCAGTGCGGGTGTAAAAGTGGTAGTGGGCAGTGCGGGTGTAAAAGTGGTAGTGGGCAGTGCGGGTGTAAAAGTGGTAGTGGGCAGTGCGGGTGTAAAAGTGGTAGTGGGCAGTGCGGGTGTAAAAGTGGTAGTGGGCAGTGCGGGTGTAAAAGTGGTAGTGGGCAGTGCGGGTGTAAAAGTGGTAGTGGGCAGTGTGGGTGTAAAAGTGGTAGTGGGCAGTGCGGGTGTAAAAGTGGTAGTGGGCAGTGCGGGTGTAAAAGTGGTAGTGGACAGTGTGGGTGTAAAAGTGGTAGTGGACAGTGCGGGTGTAAAAGTGGTAGTGGACAGTGTGGGTGTAAAAGTGGTAGTGGACAGTGTGGGTGTAAAAGTGGTAGTGGACAGTGTGGGTGTAAAAGTGGTAGTGGACAGTGCGGGTGTAAAAGACAAAGCCACTGACACAAGTGTAATTTGAAAGTGGACATTAATGAGCTGGCAGGTGTAAGACATCTCCACACCAGTGAAGACACGGTGGAGAAGACAAAGTTTCTCGAGGTGAAAAGAAAACATAGCAGTTTATCCAGCAGCATGTAAGACACTCATGACGGGACAGAAAATATACAAGTTTTGTCTTTGGATCATGATGGGCCAGCACAGTGGACAGTGGTTAGTGCTTCACAATAACAAGGTCATGGGTTCCATCCTGGGCTCTGGATCTTTCTGTGTGGAGTTTGCATGTGACTGCATGGGTTCCCTCCCGCTTCCTCCCACCTCCATGCACCTGGGGATAGGCCCCTCCCACCTCCAAAGACATGCACCTGGGGATAGGCCCCTCCCACCTCCAAAGACATGCACCTGGGGATAGGCCCCTCCCACCTCCAACCTGGGGATAGGTTGATTAGGGACCATTTAGTCTTGCCAGAGTGTGAATGTTGTCTGTGTTGGCCCTGTGATGACTTGTCCAGGGTGTACCCCGCCTTCTAGGCCAGTGGTCCCCAACCTTTCTGTAGCTGTGTCAACACTTGATCATTTGTCCCACGGCCCGGCGGGGGGGATTTTTATTTGTTTTTGTCATGAAAAAGGGAGGTTGTTTTGGGTTGGTGCACAATTGTAAGTGGATCTTGTGTTTTATGTTGATTTAATATAAAAATAATTTAATTTTTTTATTATTTTTTTATTTTATTTATTTTTTTCCAAATCGAGCCGCAGCCCGGTGGTTGGGGACCACTGTTCTAGCCCATGTGCAGCTGGGATAGGCTCCAGCATTCCCTACCACCCTGTCAGGGACAAGCAGTAGAAAAAGGATGGATAGAAAAAGGATGGATTGTTGAATCATGACGACTGTCCCAGGTCGACACTTCATTCTCCCATGATGCCTCAGTCCATAGTGCATAGGGACTTGACCCTCACTTCATGACTAGAAAGGCCTATGTGAGTCCTCCAGTCCCCCCAAATGAGCATGACTGGGCTAGAAAGGCCAATGTAAGTCCTCCAGGTGACTGGACTAGAAAGGCCAATGTAAGTCCTCCAAGTGACTGGACTAGAAAGTACTGTGTAAGTCCTCCAGGTGACTGGACTAGAAAGTACTGTGTAAGTCCTCCAAGTGACTGGAATAGAAAGGCCAATGTAAGTCCTCCAGGTGACTGGACTAGAAAGGCCAATGTAAGTCCTCCAAGTGACTTGGACTAGAAAGTACTGTGTAAGTCCTCCAGGTGACTGGACTAGAAAGGCCAATGTAAGTCCTCCAAGTGACTGGACTAGAAATGCCAATGTAAGTCCTCCACGTGACTGGACTAGAAAGTACTGTGTAAGTCCTCCACGTGACTGGACTAGAAAGTACTGTGTAAGTCCTCCAGGTGACTGGACTAGAAATGCCAATGTAAGTCCTCCAGGTGACTGGACTAGAAAGTACTGTGTAAGTCCTCCAGGTGACTGGACTAGAAAGTACTGTGTAAGTCCTCCAGGTGACTGGACTAGAAAGGCCAATGTAAGTCCTCCAGGTGACTGGACTAGAAAGTACTGTGTAAGTCCTCCAGGTGACTGGACTAGAAAGGCCAATGTAAGTCCTCCAGGTGACTGGACTAGAAAGGCCAATGTAAGTCCTCCAGGTGACTGGACTAGAAAGGCCAATGTAAGTCCTCCAGGTGACTGGACTAGAAAGGCCAATGTAAGTCCTCCAAGTGACTGGACTAGAAAGGCCAATGTAAGTCCTCCAGGTGACTGGACTAGAAAGTACTGTGTAAGTCCTCCAAGTGACTGGACTAGAAAGGCCAATGTAAGTCCTCCAGGTGACTGGACTAGAAAGTACTGTGTAAGTCCTCCAGGTGACTGGACTAGAAATGCCAATGTAAGTCCTCCAGGTGACTGGACTAGAAAGTACTGTGTAAGTCCTCCAGGTGACTGGACTAGAAAGTACTGTGTAAGTCCTCCAGGTGACTGGACTAGAAAGGCCAATGTAAGTCCTCCAGGTGACTGGACTAGAAAGTACTGTGTAAGTCCTCCAGGTGACTGGACTAGAAAGGCCAATGTAAGTCCTCCAGGTGACTGGACTAGAAAGTACTGTGTAAGTCCTCCAGGTGACTGGACTAGAAAGTACTGTGTAAGTCCTCCAGGTGACTGGACTAGAAAGGCCAATGTAAGTCCTCCAGGTGACTGGACTAGAAAGTACTGTGTAAGTCCTCCAGGTGACTGGACTAGAAATGCCAATGTAAGTCCTCCAGGTGACTGGACTAGAAAGTACTGTGTAAGTCCTCCAGGTGATTGGACTAGAAAGTACTGTGTAAGTCCTCCAGGTGACTGGACTAGAAAGGCCAATGTAAGTCCTCCAGGTGACTGGACTAGAAAGTACTGTGTAAGTCCTCCAGGTGACTGGACTAGAAATGCCAATGTAAGTCCTCCAGGTGACTGGACTAGAAAGTACTGTGTAAGTCCTCCAGGTGATTGGACTAGAAAGTACTGTGTAAGTCCTCCAGGTGACTGGACTAGAAAGGCCAATGTAAGTCCTCCAGGTGACTGGACTAGAAAGTACTGTGTAAGTCCTCCAGGTGACTGGACTAGAAAGGCCAATGTAAGTCCTCCAAGTCCCCTGATTGGCCCATGTTGACGTCGGTCTCCAGCAAGCTCATGATGACCGCCATGGCCGCCTCGTCGCTGCTGAAGGCGCTCAGACCGGGTCCCAGCATGCTGTCCAAGTCCTGCTGGGAGGACTGACCTGGGGACATAAAGAGCAGCGGCTAGACAAAGTGTTGTTGTTGTTGTTGTTCTTGTTGTTGTTGTTGTTGACAAGCAGCCTCCTGCTCAACATCTCCACAAGTCCTTGCTGCAGAAATCCTTGTCCTCAGTCTTGGACTTGTTATGTCCTTCTTCTGTCCTGCGGCTGAGTCAATCCAAACTCCAAAAGTTCCACCCAAAAAGTTTGCAGCACAAGTTTGGGAGATGTGGTCAGGAGGAGGGAGGGCCTGCTTTTACTTTTCAACTCATCAATAACAAACATTGTTGAGATTTAAGATCAAAACTGGAACAGGACCAAATCATTTATGGAACTGACATTTGTTTGCATTTAAATGCTGTGAAGTGAAGTATTGGACATGAAATATGCTGACAAGTCGTCCATCAGACGGTCGCGGCCTGAGCAAAGATCCTGGAGGCTGCCCAACATGTCCGAACTGGACCTTTTCAGCCAAGAACATCTACAAATTGGCTAAGAAACGCTGGGAAAAAAAGCAGTGCAGAAAAACTGAATGCAGGAAAAATTGAGTGAAAAAATAATTCAGTGCAAAAATCTTCTTTGTATGAAATTCAGGGTAAAAACATTCAGTGTAAAAAGTAAATAACACAAAATTATTTAATGCAAAAAAAATTCAAGGCAAAAAAATAGTATGAAATTCAGTGTAAAACATTTCAGTATCAAAATCAAAATAAGACGCTGCAGAAAACTATTGAGTAGAAACAATTCAGTGCTGAAAAATGTAATGTGCTGCTACATTTTGATCCATCCATTTTCTACCCCTTATTCCCCTTCACGATCCAATCAAATTCTTGTTTCCCTCTCAAGTTGGCTGCTGGAAGGTTTTAGTCACAAATGTTTCAACTCCACTTTGACGTTGTCAATTCAAACTAATTAACAACAACATCAAACTAATTAACAACAACATCAAAACTAATTAACAACAACATCAAAACTAATTAACAACAACATCAAACTAATTAACAACAACATCAAACTAATTAACAACAACATCAAACTAATTAACAACAACATCAAAACTAATTAACAACAACATCAAAACTAATTAACAACAACATCAAACTAATTAACAACAACATCAAACTAATTAACAACAACATCAAACTAATTAACAGCAACATCAAAACTAATTAACAACAACATCAAACTAATTAACAACAACATCAAACTAATTAACAACAACATCAAACTAATTAACAGCAACATCAAAACTAATTAACAACAACATCAAACTAATTAACAACAACATCAAACTAATTAACAACATCAAACTAATTAACAACAACATCAAACTAATTAACAGCAACATCAAAACTAATTAACAACAACATCAAACTAATTAACAACAACATCAAACTAATTAACAACATCAAACTAATTAACAACAACATCAAACTAATTAACAACAACATCAAACTAATTAACAACAACATCAAAACTAATTAACAACAACATCAAACTAATTAACAACAACATCAAACTAATTAACAACAACATCAAACTAATTAACAACAACATCAAACTAATTAACAACAACATCAAACTAATTAACAACAACATCAAAACTAATTAACAACAACATCAAACTAATTAACAACAACATCAAACTAATTAACAACATCAAACTAATTAACAACATCATCAAACTAATTAACAACAACATCAAACTAATTAACAACAACATCAAAACTAATTAACAACAACATCAAAACGAATTAACAACAACATCAAACAAATTAACAACATCAAACTAATTAACAACAACATCAAACTAATTAACAACAACATCAAACTAATTAACAACAACATCAAACTAATTAACAACAACATCAAAACTAATTAACAACAACATCAAACTAATTAACAACAACATCAAACTAATTAACAACAACATCAAACTAATTAACAACAATATCAAACTAATTGACAACAACATCAAACTAATTAACAACAACATCAAACTAATTAATAACAACATCAAAACAAATTAACAACAACATCAAAACTAATTAACAACAACATCAAACTAATTAACAACAACATGAAACTAATTAACAACAACATCAAAACTAATTAACAACAACATCAAACTAAATGCAGTGAATTCCTGCACAGCAACAATTAGTCCTGATAAACTGTCTTTGACTGTGGAAATAATGGAAGATTGTCATCTCACAAGCTGGGCTTTATTATTGGGTCTAAATGAACATTTTTACAGTTTGTCCATTTAAGTGACAACATACCTGCACTTCTGCTCATTATTATTGGGTCTAAATGAACATTTTTACAGTTTGTCCATTTAAGTGACAACATACCTGCACTTCTGCTCATTATTATTGGGTCTAAATGAACATTTTTACAGTTTGTCCATTTAAGTGACAACATACCTGCACTTCTGCTCATTATTATTGGGTCTAAATGAACATTTTTACAGTTTGTCCATTTAAGTGACAACATACCTGCACTTCTGCTCATTATTATTGGGTCTAAATGAACATTTTTACAGTTTGTCCATTTAAGTGACAACATACCTGCACTTCTGCTCATTATTATTGGGTCTAAATGAACATTTTTACAGTTTGTCCATTTAAGTGACAACATACCTGCACTTCTGCTCATTATTATTGGGTCTAAATGAACATTTTTACAGTTTGTCCATTTAAGTGACAACATACCTGCACTTCTGCTCATTATTATTGGGTCTAAATGAACATTTTTACAGTTTGTCCATTTAAGTGACAACATACCTGCACTTCTGCTCATTATTATTGGGTCTAAATGAACATTTTTACAGTTTGTCCATTTAAGTGACAACATACCTGCACTTCTGCTCATTATTATTGGGTCTAAATGAACATTTTTACAGTTTGTCCATTTAAGTGACAACATACCTGCACTTCTGCTCATTATTATTGGGTCTAAATGAACATTTTTACAGTTTGTCCATTTAAGTGACAACATACCTGCACTTCTGCTCATTATTATTGGGTCTAAATGAACATTTTTACAGTTTGTCCATTTAAGTGACAACATACCTGCACTTCTGCTCATTATTATTGGGTCTAAATGAACATTTTTACAGTTTGTCCATTTAAGTGACAACATACCTGCACTTCTGCTCATTATTATTGGGTCTAAATGAACATTTTTACAGTTTGTCCATTTAAGTGACAACATACCTGCACTTCTGCTCATTATTATTGGGTCTAAATGAACATTTTGGCAGTTTGTCCATTTAAGTGACAACATACCTGCACTTCTGCTCATTATTATTGGGTCTAAATGAACATTTTTACAGTTTGTCCATTTAAGTGACAACATACCTGCACTTCTGCTCATTATTATTGGGTCTAAATGAACATTTTGGCAGTTTGTCCATTTAAGTGACAACATACCTGCACTTCTGCTCATTATTATTGGGTCTAAATGAACATTTTTACAGTTTGTCCATTTAAGTGACAACATACCTGCACTTCTGCTCATTATTATTGGGTCTAAATGAACATTTTGGCAGTTTGTCCATTTAAGTGACAACATACCTGCACTTCTGCTCATTATTATTGGGTCTAAATGAACATTTTTACAGTTTGTCCATTTAAGTGACAACATACCTGCACTTCTGCTCATTATTATTGGGTCTAAATGAACATTTTGGCAGTTTGTCCATTTAAGTGACAACATACCTGCACTTCTGCTCATTATTATTGGGTCTAAATGAACATTTTTACAGTTTGTCCATTTAAGTGACAACATACCTGCACTTCTGCTCATTATTATTGGGTCTAAATGAACATTTTTACAGTTTGTCCATTTAAGTGACAACATACCTGCACTTCTGCTCATTATTATTGGGTCTAAATGAACATTTTGGCAGTTTGTCCATTTAAGTGACAACATACCTGCACTTCTGCTCATTATTATTGGGTCTAAATGA
The DNA here is from genome assembly GCF_033978795.1 of Nerophis ophidion. Classification (NCBI taxonomy): domain Eukaryota; kingdom Metazoa; phylum Chordata; class Actinopteri; order Syngnathiformes; family Syngnathidae; genus Nerophis; species Nerophis ophidion. Next base: position 72,535,777 of record NC_084620.1, read on the forward strand.
ACATTTTTACAGTTTGTCCATTTAAGTGACAACATACCTGCACTTCTGCTCATTATTATTGGGTCTAAATGAACATTTTGGCAGTTTGTCCATTTAAGTGACAACATACCTGCACTTCTGCTCATTATTATTGGGTCTAAATGAACATTTTTACAGTTTGTCCATTTAAGTGACAACATACCTGCACTTCTGCTCATTATTATTGGGTCTAAATGAACATTTTGGCAGTTTGTCCATTTAAGTGACAACATACCTGCACTTCTGCTCATTATTATTGGGTCTAAATGAACATTTTTACAGTTTGTCCATTTAAGTGACAACATACCTGCACTTCTGCTCATTATTATTGGGTCTAAATGAACATTTTTACAGTTTGTCCATTTAAGTGACAACATACCTGCACTTCTGCTCATTATTATTGGGTCTAAATGAACATTTTGGCAGTTTGTCCATTTAAGTGACAACATACCTGCACTTCTGCTCATTATTATTGGGTCTAAATGAACATTTTGGCAGTTTGTCCATTTAAGTGACAACATACCTGCACTTCTGCTCATTATTATTGGGTCTAAATGAACATTTTTACAGTTTGTCCATTTAAGTGACAACATACCTGCACTTCTGCTCATTATTATTGGGTCTAAATGAACATTTTTACAGTTTGTCCATTTAAGTGACAACATACCTGCACTTCTGCTCATTATTATTGGGTCTAAATGAACATTTTTACAGTTTGTCCATTTAAGTGACAACATACCTGCACTTCTGCTCATTATTATTGGGTCTAAATGAACATTTTTACAGTTTGTCCATTTAAGTGACAACATACCTGCACTTCTGCTCATTATTATTGGGTCTAAATGAACATTTTGGCAGTTTGTCCATTTAAGTGACAACATACCTGCACTTCTGCTCATTATTATTGGGTCTAAATGAACATTTTGGCAGTTTGTCCATTTAAGTGACAACATACCTGCACTTCTGCTCATTATTATTGGGTCTAAATGAACATTTTTACAGTTTGTCCATTTAAGTGACAACATACCTGCACTTCTGCTCATTATTATTGGGTCTAAATGAACATTTTTACAGTTTGTCCATTTAAGTGACAACATACCTGCACTTCTGCTCATTATTATTGGGTCTAAATGAACATTTTTACAGTTTGTCCATTTAAGTGACAACATACCTGCACTTCTGCTCATTATTATTGGGTCTAAATGAACATTTTTACAGTTTGTCCATTTAAGTGACAACATACCTGCACTTCTGCTCATTATTATTGGGTCTAAATGAACATTTTGGCAGTTTGTCCATTTAAGTGACAACATACCTGCACTTCTGCTCATTATTATTGGGTCTAAATGAACATTTTTACAGTTTGTCCATTTAAGTGACAACATACCTGCACTTCTGCTCATTATTATTGGGTCTAAATGAACATTTTTACAGTTTGTCCATTTAAGTGACAACATACCTGCACTTCTGCTCATTATTATTGGGTCTAAATGAACATTTTGGCAGTTTGTCCATTTAAGTGACAACATACCTGCACTTCTGCTCATTATTATTGGGTCTAAATGAACATTTTGGCAGTTTGTCCATTTAAGTGACAACATACCTGCACTTCTGCTCATTATTATTGGGTCTAAATGAACATTTTTACAGTTTGTCCATTTAAGTGACAACATACCTGCACTTCTGCTCATTATTATTGGGTCTAAATGAACATTTTTACAGTTTGTCCATTTAAGTGACAACATACCTGCACTTCTGCTCATTATTATTGGGTCTAAATGAACATTTTGGCAGTTTGTCCATTTAAGTGACAACATACCTGCACTTCTGCTCATTATTATTGGGTCTAAATGAACATTTTTACAGTTTGTCCATTTAAGTGACAACATACCTGCACTTCTGCTCATTATTATTGGGTCTAAATGAACATTTTTACAGTTTGTCCATTTAAGTGACAACATACCTGCACTTCTGCTCATTATTATTGGGTCTAAATGAACATTTTGGCAGTTTGTCCATTTAAGTGACAACATACCTGCACTTCTGCTCATTATTATTGGGTCTAAATGAACATTTTTACAGTTTGTCCATTTAAGTGACAACATACCTGCACTTCTGCTCATTATTATTGGGTCTAAATGAACATTTTTACAGTTTGTCCATTTAAGTGACAACATACCTGCACTTCTGCTCATTATTATTGGGTCTAAATGAACATTTTTACAGTTTGTCCATTTAAGTGACAACATACCTGCACTTCTGCTCATTATTATTGGGTCTAAATGAACATTTTTACAGTTTGTCCATTTAAGTGACAACATACCTGCACTTCTGCTCATTATTATTGGGTCTAAATGAACATTTTTACAGTTTGTCCATTTAAGTGACAACATACCTGCACTTCTGCTCATTATTATTGGGTCTAAATGAACATTTTTACAGTTTGTCCATTTAAGTGACAACATACCTGCACTTCTGCTCATTATTATTGGGTCTAAATGAACATTTTGGCAGTTTGTCCATTTAAGTGACAACATACCTGCACTTCTGCTCATTATTATTGGGTCTAAATGAACATTTTGGCAGTTTGTCCATTTAAGTGACAACATACCTGCACTTCTGCTCATTATTATTGGGTCTAAATGAACATTTTGGCAGTTTGTCCATTTAAGTGACAACATACCTGCACTTCTGCTCATTATTATTGGGTCTAAATGAACATTTTTACAGTTTGTCCATTTAAGTGACAACATACCTGCACTTCTGCTCATTATTATTGGGTCTAAATGAACATTTTTACAGTTTGTCCATTTAAGTGACAACATACCTGCACTTCTGCTCATTATTATTGGGTCTAAATGAACATTTTTACAGTTTGTCCATTTAAGTGACAACATACCTGCACTTCTGCTCATTATTATTGGGTCTACATGAACATTTTTACAGTTTGTCCATTTAAGTGACAACATACCTGCACTTCTGCTCATTATTATTGGGTCTAAATGAACATTTTGGCAGTTTGTCCATTTAAGTGACAACATACCTGCACTTCTGCTCATTATTATTGGGTCTAAATGAACATTTTGGCAGTTTGTCCATTTAAGTGACAACATACCTGCACTTCTGCTCATTATTATTGGGTCTAAATTAACATTTTTACAGTTTGTCCATTTAAGTGACAACATACCTGCACTTCTGCTCATTATTATTGGGTCTAAATGAACATTTTTACAGTTTGTCCATTTAAGTGACAACATACCTGCACTTCTGCTCATTATTATTGGGTCTAAATGAACATTTTTACAGTTTGTCCATTTAAGTGACAACATACCTGCACTTCTGCTCATTATTATTGGGTCTAAATGAACATTTTGGCAGTTTGTCCATTTAAGTGACAACATACCTGCACTTCTGCTCATTATTATTGGGTCTAAATGAACATTTTTACAGTTTGTCCATTTAAGTGACAACATACCTGCACTTCTGCTCATTATTATTGGGTCTAAATGAACATTTTGGCAGTTTGTCCATTTAAGTGACAACATACCTGCACTTCTGCTCATTATTATTGGGTCTAAATGAACATTTTTACAGTTTGTCCATTTAAGTGACAACATACCTGCACTTCTGCTCATTATTATTGGGTCTAAATGAACATTTTTACAGTTTATCCATTTAAGTGACAACATACCTGCACTTCTGCTCATTATTATTGGGTCTAAATGAACATTTTTACAGTTTGTCCATTTAAGTGACAACATACCTGCACTTCTGCTCATTATTATTGGGTCTAAATGAACATTTTTACAGTTTGTCCATTTAAGTGACAACATACCTGCACTTCTGCTCATTATTATTGGGTCTAAATGAACATTTTGGCAGTTTGTCCATTTAAGTGACAACATACCTGCACTTCTGCTCATTATTATTGGGTCTAAATGAACATTTTGGCAGTTTGTCCATTTAAGTGACAACATACCTGCACTTCTGCTCATTATTATTGGGTCTAAATGAACATTTTTACAGTTTGTCCATTTAAGTGACAACATACCTGCACTTCTGCTCATTATTATTGGGTCTAAATGAACATTTTTACAGTTTGTCCATTTAAGTGACAACATACCTGCACTTCTGCTCATTATTATTGGGTCTAAATGAACATTTTGGCAGTTTGTCCATTTAAGTGACAACATACCTGCACTTCTGCTCATTATTATTGGGTCTAAATGAACATTTTTACAGTTAGTCCATTTAAGTGACAACATACCTGCACTTCTGCTCATTATTATTGGGTCTAAATGAACATTTTGGCAGTTTGTCCATTTAAGTGACAACATACCTGCACTTCTGCTCATTATTATTGGGTCTAAATGAACATTTTTACAGTTAGTCCATTTAAGTGACAACATACCTGCACTTCTGCTCATTATTATTGGGTCTAAATGAACATTTTGGCAGTTTGTCCATTTAAGTGACAACATACCTGCACTTCTGCTCATTATTATTGGGTCTAAATGAACATTTTTACAATTTTTCCATTTAAGTGACAACATACCTGCACTTCTGCTCATTATTATTGGGTCTAAATGAACATTTTGGCAGTTTGTCCATTTAAGTGACAACATACCTGCACTTCTGCTCATTATTATTGGGTCTAAATGAACATTTTTACAGTTTGTCCATTTAAGTGACAACATACCTGCACTTCTGCTCATTATTATTGGGTCTAAATGAACATTTTTACAGTTTGTCCATTTAAGTGACAACATACCTGCACTTCCGGCTAACAAGGTGTTGTGTGCTACTTTACTGGCAAGTGCTTTCTGACATCTTTCACTGCAAAGTGCATGGAAATGAATCTGCATCTTTAAGTTCCAACTGCCAGCTATTATGCTTACAAATACAATTCTAGATAAAAACAAATAGTGTATGCAACTCAGTGCAAAAAATGTGTATAAAAGTCAGTGTAAAAAAATGGAATGCTGTGAAAAATACAGTGTAAAATAATTTGCTGCAGAAAAAAAATGTATAGAAAATGTAGTAGAGAAAGATTTAATGCAAAAAAATTCAGTGTAAAAAAAATCTGCGTATGAAATTCAGTGTAGAAAAATGAAGTGTGAAAAAAATTCGGAGCCGAATAATGTAATGCAGAAAAATTCAGTGTTAAACAATTCAGTGTAAAATAATTTGGTGCAGAATAATTGTCAAAAAATTGAATGCAGAAAAAATGTACAAAGATGAGTCTTAAGTTTTTTTGCACTAAATTGTTTTGCACCAAATTTATAAACAAACAAAAAAAAGAATATTTTAACAAAATGAAGTGTTAAACACATTTGGCTAACAAATAAATGTCATGATATTTTAAAATGAAATAATTCAGTTCAAAAGTCCATTTACAAAAATTCAGAGTGAATAATATGACTTTCATAACGTTCATACACTTTTGGTAAAGAGCGTCAGAAGCAACCAATCAGGTTGAAGTTTGCAGGTTACAATATATTATTTATTTCACCAAATTGCAGGTTACAATATATTATTTATTTCACCAAATTGCAGGTTACAATATATTATTTATTTCACCAAATTGCAGGTTACAATATATTATTTATTTCACCAAATTGCAGGTTACAATATATTATTTATTTCACCAAATTGCAGGTTACAATATATTATTTATTTCACCAAATTGCAGGTTACAATATATTATTTACTTCACCAAATTGCAGGTTACAATATATTATTTACTTCACCAAATTGCAGGTTACAATATATTATTTACTTCACCAAATTGCAGGTTACAATATATTATTTACTTCACCAAATTGCAGGTTACAATATATTATTTACTTCACCAAATTGCAGGTTACAATATATTATTTACTTCACCAAATTGCAGGTTACAATATATTATTTACTTCACCAAATTGCAGGTTACAATATATTATTTACTTCACTAAATTGCAGGTTACAATATATTATTTATTTCACCAAATTGCAGGTTACAATATATTATTTATTTCACCAAATTGCAGGTTACAATATATTATTTATTTCACCAAATTGCAGGTTACAATATATTATTTATTTCACCAAATTGCAGGTTACAATATATTATTTACTTCACCAAATTGCAGGTTACAATATATTATTTACTTCACCAAATTGCAGGTTACAATATATTATTTACTTCACCAAATTGCAGGTTACAATATATTATTTACTTCACCAAATTGCAGGTTACAATATATTATTTACTTCACCAAATTGCAGGTTACAATATATTATTTATTTCACCAAATTGCAGGTTACAATATATTATTTATTTCACCAAATTGCAGGTTACAATATATTATTTACTTCACCAAATTGCAGGTTACAATATATTATTTACTTCACTAAATTGCAGGTTACAATATATTATTTATTTCACCAAATTGCAGGTTACAATATATTATTTATTTCACCAAATTGCAGGTTACAATATATTATTTATTTCACCAAATTGCAGGTTACAATATATTATTTATTTCACCAAATTGCAGGTTACAATATATTATTTACTTCACCAAATTGCAGGTTACAATATATTATTTACTTCACCAAATTGCAGGTTACAATATATTATTTACTTCACCAAATTGCAGGTTACAATATATTATTTACTTCACCAAATTGCAGGTTACAATATATTATTTACTTCACCAAATTGCAGGTTACAATATATTATTTATTTCACCAAATTGCAGGTTACAATATATTATTTACTTCACCAAATTGCAGGTTACAATATATTATTTACTTCACCAAATTGCAGGTTACAATATATTATTTACTTCACCAAATTGCAGGTTACAATATATTATTTACTTCACTAAATTGCAGGTTACAATATATTATTTATTTCACCAAATTGCAGGTTACAATATATTATTTATTTCACCAAATTGCAGGTTACAATATATTATTTACTTCACTAAATTGCAGGTTACAATATATTATTTATTTCACCAAATTGCAGGTTACAATATATTATTTATTTCACCAAATTGCAGGTTACAATATATTATTTACTTCACCAAATTGCAGGTTACAATATATTATTTACTTCACCAAATTGCAGGTTACAATATATTATTTACTTCACCAAATTGCAGGTTACAATATATTATTTACTTCACCAAATTGCAGGTTACAATATATTATTTACTTCACCAAATTGCAGGTTACAATATATTATTTACTTCACCAAATTGCAGGTTACAATATATTATTTACTTCACTAAATTGCAGGTTACAATATATTATTTATTTCACCAAATTGCAGGTTACAATATATTATTTATTTCACCAAATTGCAGGTTACAATATATTATTTACTTCACCAAATTGCAGGTTACAATATATTATTTACTTCACCAAATTGCAGGTTACAATATATTATTTATTTCACCAAATTGCAGGTTACAATATATTATTTATTTCACCAAATTGCAGGTTACAATATATTATTTATTTCACCAAATTGCAGGTTACAATATATTATTTATTTCACCAAATTGCAGGTTACAATATATTATTTATTTCACCAAATTGCAGGTTACAATATATTATTTACTTCACCAAATTGCAGGTTACAATATATTATTTATTTCACCAAATTGCAGGTTACAATATATTATTTATTTCACCAAATTGCAGGTTACAATATATTATTTATTTCACCAAATTGCAGGTTACAATATATTATTTACTTCACCAAATTGCAGGTTACAATATATTATTTACTTCACCAAATTGCAGGTTACAATATATTATTTATTTCACCAAATTGCAGGTTACAATATATTATTTATTTCACCAAATTGCAGGTTACAATATATTATTTACTTCACCAAATTGCAGGTTACAATATATTATTTATTTCACCAAATTGCAGGTTACAATATATTATTTACTTCACTAAATTGCAGGTTACAATTTATTATTTACTTCGCCAAATTGCAGGTTACAATATATTATTTACTTCACCAAATTGCAGGTTACAATATATTATTTACTTCACCAAATTGCAGGTTACAATATATTATTTATTTCACCAAATTGCAGGTTACAATATATTATTTACTTCACTAAATTGCAGGTTACAATTTATTATTTACTTCGCCAAATTGCAGGTTACAATATATTATTTATTTCACCAAATTGCAGGTTACAATATATTATTTATTTCACCAAATTGCAGGTTACAATATATTATTTATTTCACCAAATTGCAGGTTACAATATATTATTTATTTCACCAAATTGCAGGTTACAATATATTATTTATTTCACCAAATTGCAGGTTACAATATATTATTTATTTCACCAAATTGCAGGTTACAATATATTATTTATTTCACCAAATTGCAGGTTACAATATATTATTTATTTCACCAAATTGCAGGTTACAATATATTATTTATTTCACCAAATTGCAGGTTACAATATATTATTTATTTCACCAAATTGCAGGTTACAATATATTATTTATTTCACCAAATTGCAGGTTACAATATATTATTTATTTCACCAAATTGCAGGTTACAATATATTATTTATTTCACCAAATTGCAGGTTACAATATATTATTTACTTCACCAAATTGCAGGTTACAATATATTATTTATTTCACCAAATTGCAGGTTACAATATATTATTTATTTCACCAAATTGCAGGTTACAATATATTATTTATTTCACCAAATTGCAGGTTACAATATATTATTTATTTCACCAAATTGCAGGTTACAATATATTATTTATTTCACCAAATTGCAGGTTACAATATATTATTTACTTCACCAAATTGCAGGTTACAATATATTATTTATTTCACCAAATTGCAGGTTACAATATATTATTTATTTCACCAAATTGCAGGTTACAATATATTATTTACTTCACCAAATTGCAGGTTACAATATATTATTTACTTCACCAAATTGCAGGTTACAATATATTATTTATTTCACCAAATTGCAGGTTACAATATATTATTTACTTCACTAAATTGCAGGTTACAATTTATTATTTACTTCGCCAAATTGCAGGTTACAATATATTATTTATTTCACCAAATTGCAGGTTACAATATATTATTTATTTCACCAAATTGCAGGTTACAATATATTATTTATTTCACCAAATTGCAGGTTACAATATATTATTTATTTCACCAAATTGCAGGTTACAATATATTATTTATTTCACCAAATTGCAGGTTACAATATATTATTTACTTCACCAAATTGCAGGTTACAATATATTATTTATTTCACCAAATTGCAGGTTACAATATATTATTTATTTCACCAAATTGCAGGTTACAATATATTATTTATTTCACCAAATTGCAGGTTACAATATATTATTTATTTCACCAAATTGCAGGTTACAATATATTATTTATTTCACCAAATTGCAGGTTACAATATATTATTTATTTCACCAAATTGCAGGTTACAATATATTATTTATTTCACCAAATTGCAGGTTACAATATATTATTTATTTCACCAAATTGCAGGTTACAATATATTATTTACTTCACCAAATTGCAGGTTACAATATATTATTTACTTCACCAAATTGCAGGTTACAATATATTATTTACTTCACCAAATTGCAGGTTACAATATATTATTTATTTCACCAAATTGCAGGTTACAATATATTATTTATTTCACCAAATTGCAGGTTACAATATATTATTTATTTCACCAAATTGCAGGTTACAATATATTATTTATTTCACCAAATTGCAGGTTACAATATATTATTTACTTCACCAAATTGCAGGTTACAATATATTATTTACTTCACCAAATTGCAGGTTACAATATATTATTTATTTCACCAAATTGCAGGTTACAATATATTATTTAT
>NC_084620.1:72558221-72565160 GCF_033978795.1 Nerophis ophidion
ACACCTACTTGAAAGTGGTGTGGTGCCCAGTGATTGATGTATACATACTCTATCTACACCTACTTGAAAGTGGTGTGGTGCCCAGTGACTGATGTATACATACTCTATCTACACCTACTTGAAAGTGGTGTGGTGCCCAGTGATTGATGTATACATACTCTATCTACACCTACTTGAAAGTGGTGTGGTGTCCAGTGATTGATGTATACATACTCTATCTACACCTACTTGAAAGTGGTGTGGTGCCCAGTGATTGATGTATACATACTCTATCTACACCTACTTGAAAGTGGTGTGGTGCCCAGTGACTGATGTATACATACTCTATCTACACCTACTTGAAAGTGGTGTGGTGCCCAGTGACTGATGTATACATACTCTATCTACACCTACTTGAAAGTGGTGTGGTGCCCAGTGATTGATGTATACATACTCTATCTACACCTACTTGAAAGTGGTGTGGTGCCCAGTGACTGATGTATACATACTCTATCTACACCTACTTGAAAGTGGTGTGGTGCCCAGTGACTGATGTATACATACTCTATCTACACCTACTTGAAAGTGGTGTGGTGCCCAGTGACTGATGTATACATACTCTATCTACACCTACTTGAAAGTGGTGTGGTGCCCAGTGATTGATGTATACATACTCTATCTACACCTACTTGAAAGTGGTGTGGTGCCCAGTGATTGATGTATACTTATTCTATCTACACCTACTTGAAAGTGGTGTGGTGCCCAGTGACTGATGTATACATACTCTATCTACACCTACTTGAAAGTGGTGTGGTGCCAGTGATTGATGTATACATACTCTATCTACACCTACTTGAAAGTGGTGTGGTGCCCAGTGACTGATGCCCAGTGATTGACAGTCCTGATGTATACATACTCTATCTACACCTACTTGAAAGTGGTGTGGTGCCCAGTGATTGATGTATACATACTCTATCTACACCTACTTGAAAGTGGTGTGGTGCCCAGTGACTGATGTATACATACTCTATCTACACCTACTTGAAAGTGGTGTGGTGCCCAGTGACTGATGTATACATACTCTATCTACACCTACTTGAAAGTGGTGTGGTGCCCAGTGATTGATGTATACATACTCTATCTACACCTACTTGAAAGTGGTGTGGTGCCCAGTGATTGATGTATACATACTCTATCTACACCTACTTGAAAGTGGTGTGGTGCCCAGTGATTGATGTATACATACTCTATCTACACCTACTTGAAAGTGGTGTGGTGCCCAGTGACTGATGTATACATACTCTATCTACACCTACTTGAAAGTGGTGTGGTGCCGAGTGACTGATGTATACATACTCTATCTACACCTACTTGAAAGTGGTGTGGTGCCCAGTGATTGATGTATACATACTCTATCTACACCTAATTGAAAGTGGTGTGGTGCCCAGTGATTGATGTATACATACTCTATCTACACCTACTTGAAAGTGGTGTGGTGCCCAGTGACTGATGTATACATACTCTATCTACACCTACTTGAAAGTGGTGTGGTGCCCAGTGATTGATGTATACATACTCTATCTACACCTACTTGAAAGTGGTGTGGTGCCAGTGATTGATGTATACATACTCTATCTACACCTACTTGAAAGTGGTGTGGTGCCCAGTGACTGATGCCCAGTGATTGACAGTCCTGATGTATACATACTCTATCTACACCTACTTGAAAGTGGTGTGGTGCCCAGTGATTGATGTATACATACTCTATCTACACCTACTTGAAAGTGGTGTGGTGCCCAGTGACTGATGTATACATACTCTATCTACACCTACTTGAAAGTGGTGTGGTGCCCAGTGATTGATGTATACATACTCTATCTACACCTACTTGAAAGTGGTGTGGTGCCCAGTGATTGATGTATACATACTCTATCTACACCTACTTGAAAGTGGTGTGGTGCCTAGTGATTGATGTATACATACTCTATCTACACCTACTTGAAAGTGGTGTGGTGCCCAGTGATTGATGTATACATACTCTATCTACACCTACTTGAAAGTGGTGTGGTGCCCAGTGATTGATGTATACATACTCTATCTACACCTACTTGAAAGTGGTGTGGTGCCAGTGATTGATGTATACATACTCTATCTACACCTACTTGAAAGTGGTGTGGTGCCCAGTGACTGATGCCCAGTGATTGACAGTCCTGATGTATACATACTCTATCTACACCTACTTGAAAGTGGTGTGGTGCCCAGTGATTGATGTATACATACTCTATCTACACCTACTTGAAAGTGGTGTGGTGCCCAGTGACTGATGTATACATACTCTATCTACACCTACTTGAAAGTGGTGTGGTGCCCAGTGATTGATGTATACATACTCTATCTACACCTACTTGAAAGTGGTGTGGTGTCCAGTGATTGATGTATACATACTCTATCTACACCTACTTGAAAGTGGTGTGGTGCCCAGTGACTGATGTATACATACTCTATCTACACCTACTTGAAAGTGATGTGGTGCCCAGTGATTGATGTATACATACTCTATCTACACCTACTTGAAAGTGGTGTGGTGCCCAGTGACTGATGTATACATACTCTATCTACACCTACTTGAAAGTGGTGTGGTGCCCAGTGACTGATGTATACATACTCTATCTACACCTACTTGAAAGTGGTGTGGTGCCCAGTGATTGATGTATACATACTCTATCTACACCTACTTGAAAGTGGTGTGGTGCCCAGTGATTGATGTATACATACTCTATCTACACCTACTTGAAAGTGGTGTGGTGCCCAGTGACTGATGTATACATACTCTATCTACACCTACTTGAAAGTGGTGTGGTGCCCAGTGACTGATGTATACATACTCTATCTACACCTACTTGAAAGTGGTGTGGTGCCCAGTGACTGATGTATACATACTCTATCTACACCTACTTGAAAGTGGTGTGGTGCCCCGTGACTGATGTATACATACTCTATCTACACCTACTTGAAAGTGGTGTGGTGCCCAGTGATTGATGTATACATACTCTATCTACACCTACTTGAAAGTGGTGTGGTGCCCAGTGACTGATGTATACATACTCTATCTACACCTACTTGAAAGTGGTGTGGTGCCCAGTGATTGATGTATACATACTCTATCTACACCTACTTGAAAGTGGTGTGGTGCCCAGTGATTGATGTATACATACTCTATCTACACCTACTTGAAAGTGGTGTGGTGCCCAGTGATTGATGTATACATACTCTATCTACACCTACTTGAAAGTGGTGTGGTGCCCAGTGATTGATGTATACATACTCTATCTACACCTACTTGAAAGTGGTGTGGTGTCCAGTGATTGATGTATACATACTCTATCTACACCTACTTGAAAGTGGTGTGGTGCCCAGTGATTGATGTATACATACTCTATCTACACCTACTTGAAAGTGGTGTGGTGCCCAGTGACTGATGTATACATACTCTATCTACACCTACTTGAAAGTGGTGTGGTGCCAGTGATTGATGTATACATACTCTATCTACACCTACTTGAAAGTGGTGTGGTGCCCAGTGACTGATGTATACATACTCTATCTACACCTACTTGAAAGTGGTGTGGTGCCCAGTGATTGATGTATACATACTCTATCTACACCTACTTGAAAGTGGTGTGGTGTCCAGTGATTGATGTATACATACTCTATCTACACCTACTTGAAAGTGGTGTGGTGCCCAGTGATTGATGTATACATACTCTATCTACACCTACTTGAAAGTGGTGTGGTGCCCAGTGATTGATGTATACATACTCTATCTACACCTACTTGAAAGTGGTGTGGTGCCCAGTGACTGATGTATACATACTCTATCTACACCTACTTGAAAGTGGTGAGGTGCCCAGTGATTGATGTATACATACTCTATCTACACCTACTTGAAAGTGGTGTGGTGTCCAGTGATTGATGTATACAAACTCTATCTACACCTACTTGAAAGTGGTGTGGTGCCCAGTGATTGATGTATACATACTCTATCTACACCTACTTGAAAGTGGTGTGGTGTCCAGTGATTGATGTATACATACTCTATCTACACCTACTTGAAAGTGGTGTGGTGCCCAGTGACTGATGTATACATACTCTATCTACACCTACTTGAAAGTGGTGTGGTGCCCAGTGACTGATGTATACATACTCTATCTACACCTACTTGAAAGTGGTGTGGTGCCCAGTGATTGATGTATACATACTCTATCTACACCTACTTGAAAGTGGTGTGGTGCCCAGTGATTGATGTATACATACTCTATCTACACCTACTTGAAAGTGGTGTGGTGCCCAGTGACTGATGTATACATACTCTATCTACACCTACTTGAAAGTGGTGAGGTGCCCAGTGACTGATGTATACATACTCTATCTACACCTACTTGAAAGTGGTGTGGTGCCCAGTGATTGATGTATACATACTCTATCTACACCTACTTGAAAGTGGTGTGGTGCCCAGTGATTGATGTATACATACTCTATCTACACCTACTTGAAATTGGTGTGGTGCCCAGTGACTGATGTATACATACTCTATCTACACCTACTTGAAAGTGGTGTGGTGCCCAGTGATTGATGTATACATACTCTATCTACACCTACTTGAAAGTGGTGTGGTGCCCAGTGATTGATGTATACATACTCTATCTACACCTACTTGAAAGTGGTGTGGTGCCCAGTGATTGATGTATACATACTCTATCTACACCTACTTGAAAGTGGTGTGGTGCCCAGTGATTGATGTATACATACTCTATCTACACCTACTTGAAAGTGGTGTGGTGCCCAGTGATTGATGTATACATACTCTATCTACACCTACTTGAAAGTGGTGTGGTGCCCAGTGATTGATGTATACATACTCTATCTACACCTACTTGAAAGTGGTGTGGTGTCCAGTGATTGATGTATGCAAATCACTCGACTGAGACAGCCCTCGCAAAATTGACTAATGATCTATTGCTAACGATGGATTCTGCGTCATCTATGTTGCTGCTCCTCGATCTTAGCGCTGCTTTCGATACCGTCGATCATAATATTTTATTAGAGCGTATCAAAATACGAATTGGTATGTCAGACTCAGCCCTGTCATGGTTTAACTCTTATCTTACTGATAGGATGCAGTGCGTCTCCTATAACAGTGTGACCTCGGACTATGTTAAGGTAACGTGTGGAGTTCCCCAGGGTTCGGTCCTTGGCCCTGCACTCTTCAGCATCTACATGCTGCCGCTAGGTGACGTCATACGCAAATACGGTATTAGCTTTCACTGTTATGCTGATGACACCCAACTCTACATGCCCCTAAAGCTGACCAACATGCCGGACTGTAGTCAGTTGGAAGCGTGTCTTAATGAAATTAAACAATGGATGTCCGCTAACTTTTTGCAACTTAATGCCAAAAAAACGGAAATGCTGATTATCGGTCCTGCTAGACACCGACCTCTATTTAATAATACAACTTTAACATTTGACAACCAAATAATAAAACAAGGTGACTCTGTAAAAAATCTGGGTATTATCTTCGACCCAGCTCTCTCCTTTGAGTCACACATTAAAAGCGTTACTAAAACGGCCTTCTTTCATCTCCGTAATATCGCTAAAATTCGCTCCATTTTGTCCACTGGAGACGCCGAGATCATTATCCATGCGTTTGTTACGTCTCGTCTCGATTACTGTAACGTATTATTTTCGGGTCTCCCCATGTCTAGCATTAAAAGATTACAGTTGGTACAAAATGCGGCTGCTAGACTTTTGACAAGAACAAGAAAGTTTGATCATATTACGCCTGTACTGGCTCACCTGCACTGGCTTCCTGTGCACTTAAGATGTGACTTTAAGGTTTTATTACTTACGTATAAAATACTACACGGTCTAGCTCCAGCCTATCTTGCCGATTGTATTGTACCGTATGTCCCGGCAAGAAATCTGCGTTCAAAAGACTCCGGCTTATTAGTGATTCCTAGAGCTCAAAAAAAGTCTGCGGGCTATAGAGCGTTTTCCGTTCGGGCTCCAGTACTCTGGAATGCCCTCCCGGTAACAGTTCGAGATGCTACCTCAGTAGAAGCATTTAAGTCTCATCTTAAAACTCATTTGTATACTCTAGCCTTTAAATAGACCTCCTTTTTAGACCAGTTGATCTGCCGCTTCTTTTCTTTCTCCTATGTCCCCCCCTCCCTTGTGGAGGGGGTCCGGTCCGATGACCATGGATGAAGTACTGACTGTCCAGAGTCGAGACCCAGGATGGACCGCTCGTCGGGACCCAGGATGGACCGCTCGCCTGTATCGGTTGGGGACATCTCTACGCTGCTGATCCGCTTCAGATGGTTTCCTGTGGACGGGACTCTCGCTGCTGTCTTGGAGCCACTATGGATTGAACTTTCACAGTATCATGTTGGACCCGCTCGACATCCATTGCTTTCGGTCCCCTAGAGGGGGGGGGTTGCCCACATCTGAGGTCCTCTCCAAGGTTTCTCATAGTCAGCATTGTCGCTGGCGTCCCACTGAATGTGAATTCTCCCTGCCCATTGGGTGTGAGTTTTCCTTGCCCTTTTGTGGGTTCTTCCGAGGATGTTGTAGTCGTAATGATTTGTGCAGTCCTTTGAGACATTTGTGATTTGGGGCTATATAAATAAACATTGATTGATTGATTGATATCTACACCTACTTGAAAGTGGTGTGGTGCCCAGTGATTGATGTATACATACTCTATCTACACCTACTTGAAAGTGGTGTGGTGCCCAGTGACTGATGTATACATACTCTATCTACACCTACTTGAAAGTGGTGTGGTGCCCAGTGACTGATGTATACATACTCTATCTACACCTACTTGAAAGTGGTGTGGTGTCCAGTGATTGATGTATACATACTCTATCTACACCTACTTGAAAGTGGTGTGGTGCC